>NC_065446.1:100557826-100859545 GCF_917563875.1 Diabrotica virgifera virgifera
GGATCTGTGTGGGATGCCAGGATAGCAGTGTCGTCTGCATACGTTGCAACTGTAGTTGTACTAGATGTTGGAATGTCCGCTGTGTATAAAAGATACAGAATTGGGCCGAGAACGCTGCCTTGTGGGATGCCTGAGTGAATGGGATATATCTTGGTGTGCTCGGTACCGTGCTTCACAAGGAAGTGTCTATTTTCTATGTAGGATTTTAAGAGCTGGAAGTGAGGATAGGGTAGGAGCTTCTTTAATTTTATTTGTAGCCCTTTGTGCCATACCTTGTCAAAAGCCTGAGATATGTCAAGGAA
This sequence comes from Diabrotica virgifera virgifera, assembly GCF_917563875.1. Taxonomy (NCBI): domain Eukaryota; kingdom Metazoa; phylum Arthropoda; class Insecta; order Coleoptera; family Chrysomelidae; genus Diabrotica; species Diabrotica virgifera. The sequence continues at coordinate 100,558,129 of NC_065446.1, forward strand.
AGCAGCAGAACAGTATCTTTTGGAGTTAAAATCCTCGTTTATTTGGTTGACTAGCCTATGCACTTGTTCTATGGTTCCGTGTTTGTCTCGGAAACCGAATTGGTGTTCTGGAATTATTTTATTTTCGTCTATTATCGTTTTCAACCTTTTTACGTACATTTTTTCAAAGACTTTGCTAATCATAGGCAAAAGGCTTATAGGCCGGTATGAAGATGCATTTTCCGGTCTTTTTCCTGGTTTAAGGATCATTAGGATTTGTGCCACTTTCCATGAACTAGGGAAGTACTTTAGACGCAGAATTGCATTAAATATAAAGGTGATTAGTTTTATGCACTTATCCGAGACTTCTTTTAGAATCTTGCCAGAGATTAGGTCAAATCCAGGGGCTTTTTTGATGTTGATTTCATCTATTATTGTTTGTTTTACTTGGTTGACTGTAAATTTCGTGTGGGGCAGATCCATTTGAAACGGTGCTGTTAGGAATCTGGTTAGTTCTGTTTCTTCCTCTGTAGATACTGTAGAAGGGTATGGCGTAAATACTTTTTGAAGGTGCTTGCCAAAAAGATCAGCTTTTTCTTTGTCGTTCCTAGCCCAGGTGTTTGCCTCATCTTTGATTGGTGGGTTATGCTGTTGGGGCCGTTTGAGCTTTTTCGTGGCTTTCCAGAGTGAATAATCTGTAGCTTCAGTTGGTGTTAAATTTTCTAAATATTCTTGTATTCCATGGTTTTCTTCTTCATGGATTAATTCCTTTAATTCCTTTGTTGCTTTGTTAAGTTTTTTCTTATTTTCTGCCGTTCTTGACTGTTGCCAATTTTTACGTAATTGTCGTTTTTCTAAAATTTTTTGTTTAATTGTGGGAGACACATTATTTCTGTTTTGAGATGGTTCGTAGCTGGGAGTCGCGTACCATGCAGCAATTTGTATGCTTTCTGTTAGTTTATCTACAGCTGATTCAAGTTCGAGTTCATTTTTCAAGGACAGATTTAGTGAGATCAGGCTGTCTAGTTTTTCTCTAAATTGGGACCAGTTAGTCTTGGTGTTATGCAAAGTTGGTTGATGTTCTTTGTTTAAGATTTTTTCGGAGATTGTTATTATAAAGGGTGAGTGGTCTGATGATAAATCAAAGCATGATTCAGCTTTACATTTTTTGGTATCGATGCCTTTTGTGATGCAGAAGTCAACGACATCAGGTATTTTGTTTAAATCAGACGGCCAATAAGTTGGTTCGCCAGTAGAAATTTGTTGCAGGTTATTTTCTACCATTGCTTTAGCTAATTCTCTGCCTCTTGGAGTTGTTAGTCTAGAACCCCACATCGGATGTTTTGAATTATAATCTCCACCTGCAATGAATTTGTTCCCTAGAGTGTTAAAATATTTTAGGAAATGTTCTTTTTTAACGACATGTTTAGGTGGGCAGTATAAGGCAGATATTGTTATTGGGCCGTGTGCTTCCTCAATTGTTAAGCTGGTTGCTTGCAGGTAGTCTTTGTTATATTTTTCCATTTCGGAGTGTTTAATAGAATCACGTATAATCATGGCGCTTCCACCGTGAGCTCTACCGTCTGGGTGATTTGTATAATACAACTTGTAGTTGGGAATCCGCATGTAGTGTTTTTCTGTAAAGTGTGTCTCAGAAATTAATAATATATCAATATTTTGATTAAGTATGAATGTTTTGAGTTCTTTAGCCCGTTGATAAAGGCCATTTGCGTTCCAGACTACTATTTTATATTTAAGTTGTGAAGCCATTAAGCAATCTTATTGATGACAGTAGTAAGTAAATTGAGCATTGTGCCCATTTGCTCCATGAGTTTTTGCATCATTTCTTCCAGCTTGGCTAAGTTGTTATTAGGTTGGTTAGGTCCTGGTATTGTTTGGTTGTTATAGCTACACTGTGGTTGATTTTTGTTGACTATTTGAGCATAGGTTAAATCAGGTTGTATTTGTTGAGTATTATTTGTTTGGATATGCGGTTGCATGATTCTTTTCTCTCTGAGTGTAGGATATAGCTTCTGCTGTAGTTGAATGTGAACTTGGCATCCTCTATAGTTAGCCGGGTGGTCACCGTTACAATTGACACATTTTACTTTGTCATCACGTGATTTCCGAGGACAATCTTTTGTTTCGTGATTGCCTGTACATTTTACGCATCTGTGTACTTTGCGGCAGTATGTTTTGGTGTGTCCGTAGTCTTGGCATCTTGTACACTGGGGGATTGTTCTTTTCGTACGAGGAGGTTCGCATTTGATGATATTGTTTCCTAATTTTTCTATTTTATAAACCTCTTTGTTGTTTTCCTTCGATACGATATCAATGAAAAACATTGGCAAGGGGGTTTTTGATACATAATGTTTTATATTGTGAATGTTCACTGCTTCGTGGCCTTGTGCTGCTAGATTTGTCTTTATGTCATTAGTATCTGTACCATGATGCAGTCCTTTTATGACAAACCTGAATGTTTTCTCGCTTTTTGGCCTAAAAGTATGGTATTGAGTATTCCTTTTATCAAGTTCAGTGATCAATTTTTTAAAATGTTCGGCCTCAACGACTTGAACTTTTACTGTTTCATAACTAATGGTTTTAATAGTGTATTTATCTCCTGTGGTTTGTTTCAGTAGATCATGAATGTGTTGGACAACACCTACATTATATATGGTTATCGGTGGGGGCTTGGGTACATGTTTTGTATTGTTTTCTTGATCTTTTGCTTCGTCTTGGCTTTCTTCGTTTTCTTCTGTAAGCATACTATACGAGTTTTTTGTTTCTAGTGGCTTTTGCAGCCAATAATCACTTAATTTTGTTTGTTTCCTGGATATTTCCACTTCGGGACTTCTTATTCTTTTTTTATTTGTTACTTTCTCCCATTTATCTTCAGATTCAGAGTTAGGAGCTGCTTGTTCATTCATGTGTTGGACTACCTGTGGATTTTGTGGATTTTGATATACTAAGTGTTGGGGGAGAGGTAAAGGATTTGGTTGTGAAAGATATTGTGGGAAAATTGGTTGCATTTGAGTAGATGAGCCTGGCATTTGCTGATATATGGCCTGTTGATTTTGATCATGGTAACCCGTTTGGGGCTGTGACATTGACGTAGGAAAAAAATATTGTTGATAAGACATATTATTGTTATTCACCTGATATCCGGATTGATGAGTTGGCACACCATTTCATTTGATATCCCTTTTTAACTCCACTCCACTGGTATGAAATTGTTGGATATTTTCTTCAGTTATTATCACTAATTGCCTTATGATAACTAGCTCGATTCCAAAACACTTATTTACTTTTAAAATGTAAAAATGTAATTAAAAATAAAAACTGAATTTATTTATTTAAACAAGTTTACGGAGACGTTCAAATTACTGATATTAAAACATGTAGGTAATTAAAATCACATTTAAATAATCACATTTTGTACACAAATCGAAATTAACGTTTACAATATAAAATGTTTTAAAATATTCTGGACTGAATGCGACCGCCTTACTCGGAGGTTTGTGGTCGACTGCCAAAGAAAGTGAATGCCAAAGAATGCAGTGACTACCGAACCGTAAGCTTAATGTCACATACCTTGAAAATTCTATTGAAAATTATCTACGCCAGTATACACTCTAAACTGGAGCTGGATATTAGTGACACCCAATATCGGTTCTGCAATGGTATGCATACCAGAGAGGCATTTTTCTCATTCAACGTGCTGACACAGAGATGTTTGGATGTTAACCATCCTCTTTACGTCTGTTTTATAGACTACAATAAAGCATTTGATAAAGTAAAACATGATCGACTCATGGAAATCCTAAAAAAAGTAAAACCTAGATGAAAGAGATTTAAGACTCATAACACACCTCTATTACAATCAGCGAGCAATAGTAAGAATTAAAAAGGAAACATCTGAAGAAATGGAAATAAAGAGAGGAGTCAGGCAAGGCTGCATACTATCACCTCTATTATTTAACGCTTATTCTGAAGAGGTAATGCGAGAAACTCTGGAAGATGAAACAGTCGGCATAAGAGTAAATGGAGTCTTAGTTAACAACATCAGATATGCAGATGATACAGTAATAATAGCCGATAGTTTACAGACCTGCAAAGACTCATGAGTAAAATAGTAAAGTGTAGTAGGGAGTACGGACTCTCTCTCAATATCCAAAAGACGAAGTTTATGAAAATTAGTAAAAACAACCATAATACTAACGAAATCTTGATAGTAGAGGGCCAGCAGATCGAAAGAGTAAAAAAGTACACTTACCTAGGAACACTTATAACAGAAAAGAATGACTACACTACAGAAATAAAAGTCAGAATCGAAAAAGCATGTTCTAATTTTATAAAAATGAAAAACGTCCTATGTAGCAAAGATTTAACATTAGCTCTTAAAGTACGCCTAACAAAAGGTTACGTGTACAGTGTACTATATTATGGAGTGGAATCATGGACGTTAAATGTAGAGACAATGAGACGACTTAACGCCTTTGAAATGTGGACCTATAGAAGAATTATGAGGGTTTCCTGGGTAGATAGAGTTACGAACAATGAAATACTGAGAAGAATAGGTAAAGAGAAGGAAGTTGAACTTACAATAAAGAAAGAAAGCTACAGTATCTCGGACATGTGATGCGGGGCGAAAAGTATGGCATCCTACGACTCATCATGCAAGGAAAGATAGATGGCAAGCGAAGCATCGGAAGAAGACGAATTTCATGGATGAAGAACCTGAGAGAATGGTTTGGATGTAGCTCAAAACAACTATTTAGAGCTATTGCCTCAAAAATTAAAATAGCTATGATGATTACCAACCTCCGTAGCGGAGATGGCACCTGAAGAAGAAGAAGAAGGAAAATATGTTTTGGGTCCTAATGTAAAGGAAGTAGAAGTATTAAACTTGAAGGCTTTAGTTAAAACTGTTAGGCTCCTAACGTCGGGGCCCCCTCGCCTTGTGGGCCCTGCGGGCCTGTCAGCTACGCCACTGATTGCTGCTTTCTTGTTCTTGTTTGTTACCGATATTTTTATGAAGGAATTAAAACAAAAATTGAGATCTACATATTTACAAAATCTTACGATTTCTTTAATTTATTTTCTTTTTTAAACAGCTTTCTTACAAAGTATTTTGCTAACCGATAAAATGAATACAAAAACACTAACAAAACAAAACCAATAAATGCTAAGACGTCTAATAACCAGTATTGGTATAGTGGCATGTCCACTGCTGTGGTTCTCATGAATGGAGCTCCCTTATTGTTGACCACATAATTGATCCAATATAAAGCTGTATCCGTTGGGGATAAGGGTCGATCTTTGAATGTTTTTGATAGCAGTTGTGCTTTTCCGGCAAATCTATAAACAATGTGACAATATTAGTAAAAAAATATGCGAAATGTGACATTTTGGTTAATAAAGAAATTCCAATTAAGATAAAAAGAACACCTTCTCAGAACATTTGTGGTTTTCGGGTGTCTACTTCAGGTAGGAAGGTAACTTAACTTTGATATATGATTTATTTGATTGGTTGATTGTTTATAAAAATATTACTAGTTTCAAGTTGACTATTTTGTAGTAAACTTGTATCATTACTACTATTACTATCGGTTTACAGCGTTCTCTGACGCCTTCCGACATTCCTCTTCATTCTTCTTTGTGGTCTTCCACTTTTCCTTTTCCCTTGTGGTGTCCACGCCAAAATCTGTTTAGGGATCCTGTTATCTGGAGTTATCTGTACATGGCCGTATCAAATTAGTTGATTTGTTTTTATGTCACCAATTATTGTATGTGTGACTCCCATCATTTCTCCTATTCTCTCATTTGGTATCCGATCTGTTCTTTATTTGCCTGCTGCTCTTCTCCAAAAGTCCATTTCTGTTACTAGTAACATTTTCTCTTATTTTAGTTTCAGTGGCCACTTCACTGCCTTATTATGTGATTACAGTTTTAAGTATGGTATTGTATATGAGCTGTTTAGATAAAACAATATCGCTTTAGATATTGTTTGGTCCCACAGAATGCCGCCTATCATGGATATGGCTTTTCTACCCTGTATGTTTCTGTCTTTTACAGCAGCATCGAGTGTTCCATCTTGAGTTATCTTCATGCCCAGGTACTTGTATTCATGACAGTGTTTAATTTACAGCCCATCGTCTAATGCAATGGACTGCTTTGTTCCTCCAATAGACATGGCTTCAGTTTTCTTAATAATTGATGGATTCGACCATTACTTGATGGAAGTTCATTTTATTTAACAATAAAACACTGAAAACGTTTGTTTTCTATACTTCCACAAAATTTATTACAACTAAGTGACTGCAGCTGTTTCGGCAGAGTGCCTTTCTCAAGTGATATAGAGTTTACAATGTGTTTGCCTTTTTAAGTCTTTAACTGAAGAGGTTGAGGAGTGGGGAGCTGTTTGTCTCGAGTTGGTCATTCAGAATTATATCTGTATTTTTCAATTTATTAATTTCCATAGATTCTAAAAAAGATAGCTTAAGGCCTTTATTTTAAATTTGCAGAATTTGAAACTCTTCATTGAAAGAATGATTATGATCTAAAATGTGAAGTGCGTATGTAGAAGTGTCTGTTTTTCTATTGTTGAAAGCCCTTTTGTGTTCTGCTATCCGTTTGTCAAAGGTTCTGCCAGTTTGACCGATGTAAGTTTTCGGACAGTCCCCACAAGTTAGTTTGTACACACCACTCTGTAGTTGCTTTCTCTTTCTAGTCCAGAGAAATAAGGTTTTTCTCGTGACACATCCCCCTCCAGGCCGAAACCAAATTTTTTGAGTAGTGTGGACATCTATATTATTAACCTATATGTTTCCTGCAGCCGATTTTGATGATATACATAGTTATAAACAAATGAAGATCGAAAAACGGTAAATTATCGCTTTTTTCGTCTATTACCAAAAAGTTAAGAACTTTAAACAAATTTCAGAGTAAGGAACTCATAAATCGTATAAAAAACATCAATATGGCATTCGCTGAATATGTCCAACCTTATTGGTTGCTTAGAAAATTGCAAAATAAATCATAAATATTGAGCTTTTATAAATATTAGTAACTTAGGTAAAAATTAACTTAGAATCTTCTTATTACACGGAATGCCGAGACTTTTTGTACTTAAATTATATTTTAAATTTCAAAGCAATTGGTCAAATAGTTTAAAAGTTATTTAATTTATTTTTCCCAAATTCATTTTTTTTGCAACACTATAAGTCAGAAAATTATGAAGTTACAATAATACTTCTGACAGTTTATGAAAGAAGAACATTTATACTATTACCCTAATTAAAAATAAATGACAAAAAATAATTTTAAACAGTGTAAAATTATTTTGCAAATACATGTCCATTCTTTGCTTACTTATAAACAATTAGAATAACTTTTTAACCGTTACCCGTAGAAAAATTATTTTTTCATATTTAGAAAGACTGAATTTTTATACACATTTAGAAAGAAAAACAGCTGTTCTAGGACATTTAGGGACAAAGTTAGCCCCCCCATTTTTTTAATTCACATGTTTTTGCAAAATTATTTTGCAATATCTATAATTATTTTTTGTCATTTTTTTTAAATTAAATTAATACTGTAAATTTTCTTCTTTCATAAACTATCCAAAATATTATTGTAACTTCATCATTTTCTGACTTACAGTGTTGCAAAAAAATTTAATTTTGGATAAACAAATTAAATAACTTTTAAACTATTTGACCAGTTGCTTTGGAATTTAGGGTATAATTTAAGCACCATAAGTCTCAGCATTCCATGTAATAAGAAGGTTGTAAGTTAATTTTTACATAAGTTATGAATATTTATAAAAACTCAAAATTTATGATTTATTTGGCAATTTTCTAAGTAACCAATAAGGATAGACATATTCAGCGAACGCCATATTGAAGTCTTTTATACGGTTTATGAGTTTCTTACTCTCAAATTTGTTTAAAATACTTAACTTTTTGGTTATAGACGAAAAAAGCGAAAATTTACCGATTTTTGATCTTCATTTGTTTATAACTATGTATATCATCAAAATCGGCTGCAGGAAACGTATAGGTTATTATTATAGATGACCATATTACTCGAAAAATTTGGTTTCAGCCTGGAGGGGGATGGGTCACCAATACGATATTTTTTTTCCTTATTTCTCTGAACTATTCGGCTTTTATTGTTCTTAATATATTTGCTTAAGTTGTTGTTAATTCTGAAAGCTGGTGTTATTCCTTTCTTTTTTATGTATCTAGCTATTTTTGTTGTTATCTTGCCAGTATATGTGAGAGAGTAGAAAGTACTGGGTTCTTTCTGTGGTGGTGGATACACTAATTTCAGGGGGATGATGAATTGTGTATGGTTGTGTCAGTATGGGTAGGTTTATGATATACGGAGAACTCATGTTTGTTGTGTAGTCTGGTAGTTGTAATACATTTTGTGGAAGTATAGAAAACAAACGTTTTCAGTTTTCTTAATGTTGACTTCGAGGCCCCATTTGCTATATTCTTCTATTAGCTTCCGCGTCGTCAACTCAAGTCATCATCATCTTGGTCAATCAGAATTTGATCATTAGTGAAACATAAAGTGTATAATGTTGTCTCGGCATTGAGAGAGATTCCCATGCCATTACATTTTCTTTTCCACAGCTTGAGTGCTTGTTCCAGATAAGTTTTGAAAAGGATAGGCGAAATACAGGAACCCTGCTTCAATCTTTCGTGCCCGTAAATACCTCAGACAACCTTGATCTAGTTATAATGTTGCAGTCGTCTCATTATACAGACTTTGGACTGCTTTGATAAGACCATGTTTAATGTTGGTCTGCTGTAGGATTGACCATAGTTTGCTGATGGTCACACTGTCATATGCTTTTTGTAACGTACACCAGGTCATATGCTCTACGTACACCAGGTGAACTTCTTTATTGACGGCTGTTTTCTTCTCAATAAGTTGCGTAATAGAGTACAGGTGGACCGCCCAACTCTAAAGTTAGTTTGCTTCTCTGCTTCGTAAGAAAATAAATAATCTGATAAGAAATACTTACTCGGCACTCAACAGTTTCTTAAGAGACTCCGTGACAACTTCCTCTGTGATTTCACTTAACATAAATAATACTCCTCCTTCGCGTTTTTGTACTGCTGCAGCATTAGTAAACTGATCTCCAAATTGGGGTAACATTAACATAGGTTTTCCATAATAAACACTTTCCATGACACCTAACAAACCTCCGTGGCTAATGAATACTTTTACGTTTGGATGACCTAGAACAAAAAATTCATGAGTAAAATATTGACAAAAAATTATTATTATTATTAGAGCATTCTAAAAAGTTCCGTCTGTTTCAACTACTGCATTTTCTACTTGTTAATTCAACATTATCATCAATGACGTTACAACTCTTCGTACTTCGTGAATCTTTGCCGCGTTTACTATTGCCTTCTATGTTTGTCGATCCTGTGCCACTAATTCCCATTGTCTCACTCCCATTTTCTCCACATCTTCTTTGACTGCATCTTTCCACCTTTTTCTAGGCCGTCCTATAGACCTTCTTCCGTCTGGCCTTTCCCAGAACACATTGTTTATAAGGCGATTGTCGTTACTGCGTATCACATGCCCTGCCCATCTATTGGCCTTTATATATCTGACTAGATTTTTCTTTCCGAATAGAGATTCTAACTCGTTATTCGTTTGTCACGCTGTCTCTGCAAGGGCCATATATCATTCGAAGGATTTTACGTTCCCACAACAGCAATTTACTATTTTCTTCTCTTTTTGTTAGCGTCCATGTTTCGCTTCCATACGCGACTTCTGGTCTTATATATCTTACATATATCTGGATTTTTGCACCTCGTGAAAGAAATTTTGACTTCATTAGATGTTGCATGGCAACGAAAGATCTGTTTCATGCCATTATTCGTTTCAACTTCTTGCTCTATTTTGCTGTCATTTGTGATTGTTGCTCCGAAATATTTAAATTCTTTAACCACTTCGAAGTTATGATCGTTTATAATAATGCTTTGCCTTATTCGCCATCGTTCTTGTTTTGAGACGACCATGTATTTTGTTTTGCATTCATTTATTTTTAGACCGATGTTTAATGCAGCTTCTTTAAAGCTCGAAAAAATATCCTTATATTAATGTTGATTGTGCTACTGCGCCTACGTCATCGGCAAAGACGAGTATGATTTTTGCTCTCCGAGCAGTTATGTCTGGTTTGATTTTAGTTAATTACATTGTCTTAAGCTTTTTGTAATTTTTATTTTTATTTAACGTAAAGGCGATGTCGACACGATGTTAGGCTAGCTTGAGATATTATTATTGTAAATAAGTTGTTATGATTTAGTCATCGAAAATGTGGATTCAAAATATCATGTACCTATTTCAACAAGAAACACAGTTTTATTTAATTTGAACCAAAAAGGCACACGATCCCAACTGTCAAAATATTTATTTATGACAATTTAATCTTTTAACTTTTTTTACTGCTCAGTATTATCGTATTAACTCACATTGTATTACTTGCAATTAAAAGAAACTAATATACTTACATAGAATATCCTTTTGAGGAGCCCATCTGACATTATATACATTATCCGGCTTGTTTTTCATCTCACCTTCCCATTTCCAAATAACCTTTTGCGGTAACTTCGAAAAAGCCTTAAAAAATGCTTGCTTCTTTGATTCCGGAAAACTGTCTCCTTGAATAGTAGATCCCATGCTCATGTAAATGACTCCATGTGGTGCTGACTTAAGAATATCGTCAATGTCCTGGAAAAAGTTATTTTTATAATATCGGCATCTTAAATTGAATCAACACAAAACGGGCTCTGTGAGAAGAAATCACAAACTAATTATTCTAGGTTCTTATGCTTATGCTAGGTATTATAGTCAGGGGCGTAGCTACCGCCGTATCAGCCGTATCAATTATACGGGGCCCCCGACATTCAAGGGCCCCATCGCGGCATTCGAAAAAAATTCCATTTACAAAGATTGAACTAAATATTTTACAATTATTTCACTATTAAAACGCTTTGAAACAGTGTATGTTGTTTGGATATCAACATTTTGGTGTAGTGGATTCTTTATATATACCTATATAAATCATATCTATCTATTACCTATTCTCTGCCCCATAAGAACAGAGCTTTATTGTTTTCAAGGTACCTCTCATTGTCAATTCCGTTGGCTGTGTGTGAGTTATTGTATAATAATGTATATTGAAGAATGCCGAATTGCAATTTTTGTAATCGCTTTATCTTTGAATACATATTTGAAACAGTATGTATTGTTCGGGTATATTATGTATGTTTGTATAATCTGTTCTTTATCTATAATTGTATTTATGTATATCTACATTTCTCCAAGAAATTAACGTACCACCTTAAAAATTGGTCATTTTTTATGTCTCATATTTCCTAAACCTCTTTTCCGATTTAAGTGATTTTTTTAAATGTTATAGTCGTATTTTTGAATAATATCGTTGTAATAATATTGTTGCTAGACAGGTAAATTGTCATTGTATACCGGGTGTACCAGTCAAACAGTAATTTTTTCTCAAAGTTCACCACACCCTGTGGAATATTCTTGCATTTATAAAATACTGAAATTAAAACCCAACTATAGCCTCATGTGTTCTTAACATTCTGTTTTTCGATTCATTCGCTTATGTTGGATAGTAAAAAAGTTGGGTAGTACTTTAACAACTAGCCTTATTTTTCATCAATACAGGGTGTTTTTAAATAAGTATGGCAAACTTTAAGGGCTAATTCTGCATGAATAAATAATGACAGTTTGCTTTATAAACGTATGTCCGAGATAGGGGGTGTTGATATTTTTCTTACAAACTGACGATTTATTTATTACTCTAAAACAGGTTGATATATGCAAATGAAATTTGGTGGGTTTTAACAGAATTTCATGTTTACCATTGGTGCACACATGGGTCATATTAACCGTATGCGCGCCAATGATGAATAGGTATTAAATTCCTAATTGTATATCAAAAACGCACAATAACTACCTCTTAAAACACACCAAATTTTACTTGCATATTTTAACCAGTTTTAGGACAATAAATAAATCGTCAGATTGTAAGAAAAATTTTAATAACCCTATCTCGGAGACGAAGCATTTGCACACTAGCAGGTTTATAAAGCAAACGCAGACTGTCATTATTTTTTCATGCAGAATTACCCCTTAGAGTTTGCCATACTTATTTAAAAACACTCTGTATTGACGAAAAATACGGCTGGTTGTTAAAGTACCTAACTTTTTTATTATCCAAAATAAGAATGAATGAACCAAAAGCGAATGAATAAAACAACAGAATGTTGGCTATAATAGCCTAATAAAATAAAAAAATCAAAATGTAATTCCGTACTAAATACAGGTTGGAACTAAATTTTTACCAAAGTTTCTCTCTCTCTTGTCGTTTTCCCATTACTGAGGGATCGTGATTTCCCCCAATATCCCTAACAATGTTTCTCCGTTGGTCTCTTCAACCGCTCTAAGAACTTCGCAGAATGAGTTTCCAGCTGAATTCTATTTGGTCGGACCATCTTGTTGGTGATCTTCCTCTTGATCTTCTCCCGGAACGTTTCCAGAAACAAATTAATTTCTATCAAACTGTCGTCACTTCTGCGATCCACGTGACCAAAGAATTGCAGAATTCGTTGCAGACATATTGTGGACAGTCTTTTATCAAAGTTTAGGTGAATACAAAAGATATTTTCAAAGAGATCACTGTTTAAATAATTAAAAAGGGGTCATTTTTGCACAATATTTACTTTTTTCACTTCTCTGCAGTAATTCACGCTTGTATGAAGGTCTATACCTTTTTTTTCTACAACGTTGAAGAATAAAGCTTTCACTTAAGATTTACTAAATTAAATTTGACCCCTATTTATTTAAATAACTATATTCAAAATTTAAAACACAAATAAAATATGCACCATAAAATATTTTGTTTTATACGAGAAGCTCATGTTACCCGTATAAAGCAAAAAAAAATGGTCGAAATATATTTAACAATTTATGAGATAATGAATTTTTTAACCCCAGCGACGTTATTTAAAAAAGAAATAATAAACAAATTAGAACAATTTTTAAATGCCAATTTAAGGGGGGAGTTTAATTAATATATACATAAAAATAAAAATAGTGAGATCTTTTGCAGGTTTAAATTCTTTTGGCAACAACCGCGTTTTTGCAATTGAAAATATAGTAACATTTAATAAACAAATTCAATATCTCATAAATTATTAAATATATTTCGACCAATTTTTTTTTGCTTAATACTGGAAAATAGCGCAACTTCTCCTATAAAACAAAATATTTTATAGTGCTTATTATTTAAATCGCAAAGACTATTTTTTTGCAAATTTGTTTTTAAAGTTTTGTATACAATTCTTTAAATAAATAGGGAGTCAAATTGAATTTGGTAAGTCTTAGGTGAAAGACTTACCCTTCAGCTTTGCAGAAAAATATTCTAAACACCTTCATTAAAACGTGAATTACCTCAGCAGTTAAAAGTAAATATGGTGCAAAAATGACCCTTTTTTAATTATTTAAACAATGATCCCCTTATATGATTTGGATACTTTCTTGGAAATAGCTTTTGTACTCACCTAAACTTTGATAAAAAATTTGTTCCAACCTGTACGAATTTACATTTTGATTTACATGTAGTGTAATTTTATTTTACTAGACTAGACTATAATTATGTAGTCGGGTTTTAATTTCAGCATTTTACAAATGCTAAAATATTCCACAGGGTAACGCGAACTTTAAGAGAAAAAATCACAGTTTGATTGGTACACCCGGTATATAATATTATTACAACGACATTGTTAAAGAATAAGGCTATAACACATTAAAAAATCACTTAAATCATACAACGGGTTCAGGAAATTCGAGACATCAAAAATGACCAAATTTTAGGTGGTACATAGGTACGTTAATTTCTTGGAGAAGTGTATTTGCCTGTCGCTTGCCGTTATACCATAACAACAGAGCTTCTTTGTTTAAGCTCATTTGCAATGCCCATTCATCCTTGGATTGAAAAAGCTGAATCTGTTTTCAAACAATGAGTCTCGACAATTCAAATCTATTTTTCGACTTTGGTTAATTAAAATTGATTAGGTTTATTATTATTATCTATATTTGGGTGTTTTGTGTGTTTTGTTTTATTTCATTATCTTTTATTTTGTACTAATATTGACGATTTATGTAATTTCGGTAAACTATATTTGTTTTTATTTTTTTCCCCACTTTTTGTAAGCTTTGTCCATAAAATTGTAAAATTTTCAGTAACAATAAAGCATATTTCTATTCGATTCTATACAAGCGTTTTTGCTTCTTTTGTCGCGGGGGAAAAGGGCCCCGCGACAAACTTTGATATGGGGCCCCCATGGGGCTACCTACGCCACTGATTATAGTATTTATATTTAGAGTAATTCTCATGTATAAGCTATTCCAATGTCACAATTTGTCAATACCAAGAAAAATTAGAAATCCACACAATTAGGAACCACAATCATGAACTCATTAATATAAATAAAACATCTTAGCAAAAATATTTTCCACTTAATTATTTGGTTCCAGATGTTCTTTAACATAAATGGATCCATTATTCGCTAATCAATTCAACTTCATTTGAATTCTGAATAGATGGCTGCATACATTTTGGCTATTTCTCTATTTGCATTATAAAAATCATTTTATACTCTACCTACATCTTACATAATCAAGGTACTTAAATGTAATTATAGCCACAACTTTGTTGATGTTTGTTATTACTGTGGAAAATTTAAAAAAATATATCTTTTATTACAATTAGTTGGCTTTGATAATACAGGGTAACTTCTACGTCACGTTGTCGGTTTGCTTTTTGACACCTTTCAGAAACATCACTCATTTTGCATTTAGTTGCCATTAAGTCATTGGAATGTAAACAACTCAATTTGGATCCCACGTGTTGGGAAATTCAATACATTATCTTAGGGCATTATCCTAGTTGCCATGTGACCATCATAAGGCATTTTATTAAAGTATACACTTTTAACGCATCTAGGTTATATTTAAAGGGTTTTTATCCGGATATTTTTCTTTGGTGGCTCAGCTAGCATCCAGTTTGTAAGTAAAACCAACTTGCTCTAACCTTATTCAAAATTTAAATACCAACTTTACATTCATTAAATCGGTTATAGTTATTTTTAGATCTAACACTGATGATGATTTTTTATAAAAATCGAAAACTTTTTGTTGTAATGTAGCCCTTTAAAGGGATTTTAATAAAATTTTATACTTTTTACAAAGGATTTTTTCCAATTTTTTTTAGAAAAATTAGGTTACTACGGTGTTATATCTTTCCTATACTGTTGTAAGGAGTTAAATCGCGGACTCTCACAGAGTCCTGACACTACCTGCAAGAAAATTGAGACATTCGAAATGTAGATTTATCGTCGAATCCTGAAGATATCTTACTCAACATTACTAATCAGGGTGTTTTATTAAGAATGCAAAAAGAGAAAATTCGTTAACCACAATAAAAACAGCAAAAATCGAATACCTCGGTCACATCGTGAGAAACAGCAAGAGATATGGACTGCTGCAACAAATTTTACAAGCAAAAGTAGAAGTGCAATGAGGACTAGGAAAGCGAAGTATTTCCTGGCTCTCTCGTATATAATTTACAGGACAAAAACACGTTGGGTGTTTGGTAAAGAATGGGCCATAACTTAACCTTAGATTCCTGATCTAGGTCGATTTAAGCTAACTTACCTTAGTACAAAAGTTGATAACAACCGAAATACAGGATACAGGGTGTCAAAGTTAAACTTTTATTTTATTTTTCCTTGAATATTTCCTGACAGCCATGGGATAACAACACGAAATTTTGTAAGCGGTGGTTTTTTGGTATGAGAAATCTAAATTCGTCCCAAAAATGATGCATTATCCAGAGGGCGCCTTTCAGCGCTCATTTAATACGTTAAATTTTTTTATCCTCCACTCTACATACTTTTTGAATCAAAATTTGTATTCTCTTAATATTTTTACTTAAAAAAGGTATACTAAAGTCATCTTGCTAAACTCAACTGTTTTCGAGATAAACGAATTTTAAATCTGCGATACAACATAATTTTTTGCATAATATCATTTTAGTTAGACCCGAAAAATAAACTTGAAACCATAATAATTGTGCAGTTCTCATATTTATGTCATTGCATCACAAATTCCATTTGAAGAAATTGACGATACATTTTTGTAAATTTTTATGGTTTTAAATGATTTTTCGGGTGTAACTACAATGATATGCAAAAAATTATGTTGCCTCGCAGATTTAAAATGTGTTTATCTCGAAAACGGTTGAGCTTAGCGAGATATATAATGTAGTATACCTTTTTTAAGTAAAAATATTAAGAGAATAAAAGTGTTCATTCAAAAAGTATGTAGAGTGGGCAATAAAAAAAATGAACCTATTAAATGAGCGCTGAAAGACGTATGTGGCGCCTCTGGGTAATGCATAATTTTTGATGGCGAATTTAGATTTCTCGTCCCAAAAAAACCCCACTTACCAAATTTCGTGTTATTATCCCATGCCTGTTAGGAAATATTCAAGAATAATTATTTATATTTAAATATTTCAAGAATAAATAAAATAAAGTTTAACTTTGAGACCCTGTATTTAAATTATTATCAACTTTCGTACTAAGGTAAGTTTGCTTAAATCGACCTCTTTTAACGTCCAGAATCTAAGGTTAAGCTATGGCCCATTCTTTACCAAACACCCTGTATATGTTAACTAGGTACCCATAAAACACTTATTTTCAATAACCAGCTCTACTTATTTACCGCTTTTTTGCTACGAAAAAAATTTTTTAACGGGGGTATAAATAAAATACGGGGGTACATACCTCAATTTAATTTATGCACCGATGACATGATATCTAAAATCTAGTGTTATTTGCGTGATCCGGTTATACGCTGTGAGCTCGTACGTAGAGGGGATATTTACAAATTCGCGAGCGCCAGTAGTGACAAGTCTGTAAACCTTTACCGGAAATTTGACATAAATGTCAAAGTAATTTAAAATTAAAATTAAAAACAATAATTATAAAAAATATTAGTTGGTCAAAGCTGTGGTATATATTTTTACCTTAAATATACTTACGTTTTAAATACTGAATTGAAGTATTTTTAATGTTCTATTAATCTTGTTCTGAAGCTATTTTCTTGTGGCATTTTTATAATCAAGTATATTCAAATGGGAAATAAGCCACAATTTTACCTTAAAATGATTTTATTAACGTTTCGACGCCCAAGTCGGGTGTCGTTGTCAAAATACAAAAAAAAAAAATTTTGTATTTTGACAACGACACCCGACTTGGGCGTCGAAACGTTAATAAAATCATTTTAAGGTAAAATTGTGGATTATTTCCCATTTGAATATACTTGATTCTATTAATCTATTAACCTATTAATCTATTAATCTTAGCGCCACCTACACGATAATTGTGAAAGTATCCGAAGTAAGAAATTAATATTTCATCAATAGAACGTCAAAATGATTAGCAAAATCTTAAAAAAATCGATTACAATTTAATTACTTTTTTGCGTTGTAAATATTAAGCGATAACAATTAAATAATAAATTTAAAAATTACCGGTGAAAGTTACCCATATTAAGCTGCACCCCCCACCATCGCGAATAAAGTTCGGACTAGGCAAAAAATTTAGTGCTATTTATGTGCTAATTAGTTGCTCTATTCCGAATTTTGTTGCTCAAACCGTTTACCAGGAAATCGCGTTGAAAGTGGGGGGGTGCAGGTTAATGTAAAGCTGCACCCACCCACACCGAAAAAAGCTCAAACTTCTTGATTTTTTTGGTGATAAATTTAGTGCTATTTATGTGCTAATTAGTTGCTCTATTCCGAATTTTGTTGCTCAAACCGTTTACCAGGAAATCGCGTTGAAAGTGGGGGGGTGCAGGTTAATGTAAAGCTGCACCCACCCACACCGAAAAAAGCTCAAACTTCTTGATTTTTTTTGGTGATAAATTTAGTGCTATTTATGTGCTAATTAGTTGCTCTATTCCGAATTTTGTTGCTCAAACCGTTTACCAGGAAATCGCGTTGAAAATGGGGGGGTGCAGGTTAATGGAAAGCTGCACCCATCCACACCGAAAAAAGCTCAAACTTCTTGATTTTTTTGGTGATAAATTTAGTGCTATTTATGTGCTAATTAGTTGCTCTAATCCGAATTTTGTTGCTCAAACCGTTGACCAAGAAATCGCGTTGAAAGTGGAGGGTGCAAGTTAATGGCAAGTTGCACCCACCCACACCGAAAAAAGCTCAAACTTCTTGATTTTTTTAGTGAAAATTTAGTGCTATTTATGTGCTAATTAGTTGCTCTATTCCGAATTTTGTTGCTCAAACCGCTTACCAGGAAATCGCGTTCAAATTGGGGGGGTCAAGCTTAATGGCAAACTGCACCCACCCACACCGAAAAAACTTCAAACTTATTGATTTTTTTGGTGATAAATTTAGTGCTATTTATATGCTAATTAGTTGCTCTAATCCGAATTTTGTTGCTCAAACCGTTGACCAAGAAATCGCGTTGAAAGTGGAGGGTGCAAGTTAATGGCAAGTTGCACCCACCCACACCGAAAAAAGCTCAAACTTCTTGATTTTTTTGGTGAAAATTTAGTGCTATTTATGTGCTAATTAGTTGCTCTATTCCGAATTTTGTTGCTCAAACCGCTTACCAGGAAATCGCGTTCAAATTGGGGGGGTCAAGCTTAATGGCAAACTGCACCCACCCACACCGAAAAAACTTCAAACTTATTGATTTTTTTGGTGATAAATTTAGTGCTATTTATATGCTAATTAGTTGCTCTAATCCGAATTTTGTTGCTCAAACCGTTGACCAAGAAATCGCGTTGAAATTGGAGGGTGCAAGTTAATGGCAAGTTGCACCTACCCACACCGAAAAAATCTCAAACTTCTTGATTTTTTTGGTGAAAATTTAGTGCTATTTATGTGCTAATTAGTTGCTCTATTCCGAATTTTGTTGCTGAAACAGTTGACCAGGAAATCGCGTTCAAAGTGGGGGGGTCCAGCTTAATGGCAAGCTGCACCCGCTCACACCGAAAAAAGTTCAAACTTATTGATTTTTTTTGGTGATAAATTTAGTGCTATTTATGTGCTAATTAGTTGCTACAATCCAAATTTTGTTGCTCAAACCGTTGACCAAGAAATCGCGTTGAAATTGGGGCGGTGCAAGTTAATGGAAAGTTGCACCCACCCACACCGAAAAAAGCTCAAACTTCTTGATTTTTTTGGTGAAAAATTTAGTGCTATTTATGTGCTAATTACTTGCTCTATTTCGAATTTTGTTGCTCAAACCGTTTACCAGGATATCGCGTTCAAACTGGGGTGTCCAGCTTAATGGCAAACTGCACCCACTCACACCGAAAAAAGCTCAAACTTCTTGGTTTTTTTGGTGAAAAATTTGGTGATTTAGTGCTATTTATGTGCTAATTAGTTGCTCTAATTCGAATTTTGTTGCTCAAACCGTTGACCAAGAAATCGCGTTGAAAATGGGGGGGTGCAGTTAATGGCAAGCTGCACTCACTCACACCGAAGAAAGCTCAAACTTCTTGATTTTTTTGGTGATAAATTTAGTGCTATTTATGTGCTAATTAGTTGCTCTATTCCTAAATTTGTTGCTCAAACCATTTACCAGGAAATCGCATTGAAAGTGAGGGGGGGTGCAGGTTAATGGCAAGCTGCACCCACCCACACCGAAAAAAGCTCAAATTTCTTGATTTTTTCTTATGATAAATTTAGTGCTATTCATGTGCTAATTAGTTGCTCTATTCCGAATTTTGTTGCTCAAACCGTTGACCAGGAAATCGCGTTCAAAGTGGGGGGTCCAGCTTAATGGCAAGCGGCACACACTCACACCGAAAAAAGCTCAAATTTCTTGATTTTTTGATGCAAAATTTAGTGCTGTTTATGTGCTAATTAGTTGCTCTATTCCGAATTTTGTTGCTCAAACCGTTGACCAGGAAATCTCGGTCAAAATGGGGGCGTCCAGCTTAATGGCAAGCTGCACCCACCCACACCGAAAAAAGTTCAATCTTATTGATTTTTTTGTGGTGATAAATTTAGTGTTATTTATGTGCTAATTAGTTGCTCTAATCCGAATTTTGTTGCTCAAACCGTTGACCAAGAAATCGCGTTGAAAGTGGGTGGTGCAGGTTAATGGCAAGCTGCACCCACCCAAACCGAAAAAAGCTCAAACTGCTTGATTTTTTTGGTGAAGAATTTAGTGTCATTTATGTGCTAATTAGCTAATTAGTAATAAAACTATGGTTTACAACACTTACGTTACGACTATTGCTGATAAATGTACTTACTTGAAAACGAATTAATTTAAAATTCATTCAAATTTTTTGCATATAAAGAATATATTTAGTCGGAATGAGCGAAGCGAATTCTGAAATTCACATGAGTGCCTTAAAAATGTACTTTTTAACACGTATATCATACAATATTTTTTCTACAAACGTTATAAATATATAAAATACAATATTTTTGTTAATTGCTGAAACCATGAAACCTATCACCCGTAAAAGATAGAACTGGTTGTCTACACTCGAGGGGAATATCTAAAAATTCTTAGCGAAAATATTATACCGTTATATAAACTTGTTTTTTCTACAAACGTGTTAAAAATGCAATAATAGAGTTTAAATTAAATTTTAAAAAACCTTTTAAACCACCGTTTTCAAATTGTGCAAGTTTTACTATGAATATTAATGTTAGTAAATGAAATATAAATATTTTGACTTTTCACAATTTGACAATTCACTTTTAACTGCAGTGCCTTAAAAATTTTAAAGCACTAGTGCTATAAAGTAGCATTTTTAACGCTCCAATGGAGTGCTAAAATAGTTATTAATGAAACAGTTCGTGAAGTATGCTTTTTGCGATCGCACGCGATTTTTAGAGTACGAGCGACAACGGAGCGAGTTCGCAAAAAGTACTTCACGCACAGTTTTATACAATATTTTATCTACGATAAATAAATAAAAAAAGCTGTAACTCTTCTATTCTACAATTTTTAGAACTTTGAAATTTAAAAATTACAACTACTTTCACACCACAAAGCTGTCAAAACTCTTGTTATAATTCATTGCTCATATTGTCATCACCATGACAACGCGAAAATTAAGGATTGTCACCATGACAACTCGAAAGTTACAAACAGTGCGAAAAAGTAAATCCCATTTAAAATACATTGTTACTTAACGCCAGGGGCGTAGCTACCGTCGTATCAGCCGTATCAATTATACGGGGCCCCCGACATTCAAGGGGCCCCCGACATTCAAGGGTCCCATCGCGACATGTCGAAACAAAATTCCATTTGCAAAGATTGAACTAAATATTCTACAGGTATTTCACTATTAAAACGCTTTGAAACAGTGTATGTTGTTTGGATATCAACATTTTGGTGTAGTGGATTCTTTATATATACCTATATAAATCATATTTACCTATTATCTATTCTCTGCCCCATAACAACAGAGCTTTATTGTTTTCAAGGTATCTCTCATTGTCAATTCCGTTGGCTGTGTGTGAGTTATTGTATAATGTATATTGAAGAATGCCGAATTGCAATTTTTGTAATCGCTTTATCTTTGAATATTTGAAACAGTATGTATTGTTCGGGTATATTATTATGTATGTTCGTATAATCTGTCTTTATCTTTATTGTATTTATGTATATCTACATTTCTCCAAAAGAAATTAACGTATCACCTTAAAAATTGGTCATTTTTTATGTCTCATATTTCCTAAAGCTGTTTTCGATATATTTTTGAACATTTTCGTTTAATAATATTGTTGCTAGACAGGTAGTGTACCAATCAAAAAGTAATTTTTTCTCAAAGTCACCACACCCTGTGGAATATTCTTGCATTTATAAAATACTGAAATTAAAACCCAACTATAGCCTCATGTGTTCTTAACATTCTGTTTTTCGATTCATTCGCTTATGTTGGATAGTAAAAAAGTTAGGTAATAATTTAACAACTCGCCTTATTTTTCATCGATACAGGGTGTTTTTAAATAAGTATGGCAAACTTGCAAACTTTATTGCAGCTTCCAGCTTCTCTTGTACTACATTGCTACCTTGTAATGTCATATTTAAATTCTTGAAGAAGTCAAAAATATAACAAATATACGCTACCTTGATTAACCGATTGGCATCATGAAAACTGTCTTTAAATTGAAATATTGCATCCCTAGCCGTTGGTGGATGTTGTTCTAAGAATATTGAAATTTCTTCCTTGAATTATTCAATTAATTCAAAAAAAGTTTTCTTTAAACATTCCCTTTTGATAGTCAACGCACTTCGCAGTCTAAAAGAAGATGTTCATGTGAAACGGCGAGGCGACCCGGCATTTTGCTTTCGTGGCCCGGTACCGGGTCGCGACCCACCATTTGGGAAACGCTGCTCTAGCGCGTAGTTTGATTTTACGCTCGTCGTCCGTAGCAACCGTACAACCATACAATACAATCACATTGAACATTCAAACTGAAAGATATAAAAGTTAATGTTATGACATTATAACGACAGATATAAAATAGTTACAATAAAGTTAGTGATTTAAAAATAGTTTCATTTTATTAAGTGATTGTAGAAAAAATGTTGTATGTATTACAAGCGCAAAGTGACATTATTTCTTTCGAGTAATTACCGCTCTCCGCTACGGTCGAGTGGTAACTCTTACTCTCAAGGAATAATGTATCACTTTTCGTTCTTAATACATAAATAACTATTCAATTTGAATTTTCAAATTGTACGAGTATTGTATGGTTGTACGGTTGCTACGGACGACGCGCGATAATCAAACTTTAACGCGCTAGCGCTATAAAGTGACGGTACTCAGTAAACGTTAACTTTTCGTTGCCATTGACAAGCGAAAAACTCTTCTTTATCAAGTGATTGTAGAAAAAATTTAATAGATTTGCTTGAGTTTTACCGCAAATAATTTGTGCTGTATCAAAATGTATTTTATTTCTGTTAATATAATAATTAATAAATGTAAAATATTGTATTAGATTTTGTAATAAAAATTTTTAAAACTATATTAGTGATTTCTATAAAACACTCACCAGTGTACAGTCGGGCCAGATTCAGTGTGTATTTGAGATTTTGGATGTGCACTAATGTTTGGCGTTCGGGTTTTCCACATTTTCTGAATTTTATTTTGGTACGGTGCAGGTATTTTACTTGACGAGATGTTATCAAAATAAAAATCACAAAATTTGGAAAATCCGAAAGTCAACAACAATGCGCATCCAAATCTCAAATACAAAGTGAATCTGGTCAGACTGTAAGATACCTCACCGAAGAATGAAACTTCAGCCGCTTCAACACCACCTTTAAGACTAATATTCAATTGTTTTATTTTTAAAACATTCACAAGCCACAAAGATTTTGTATTTTTTTTAGAAATTTATAATTCACACTCGTATTCGTATCTTACATCAACATGATGGTTACTTGGTGAAAGTTTGTATGTTTATTACAAAATGTGGAAGTATGTATATAGTCCATATGGTGAGACCGTTCCATATAGTCCATATGGTGAGTCTGAAAACATTTCTGATTCGGTTTCTTTGGGGATTCCTATTAAAAAATGTCCCCTTTAAACAAATCTGAAGGGTATCGATTATCAGAAACAAATATTACAATCAAACGGCAGAAATCAAAATAGAAGACCAGTTAACTGATAAAATTGCAATAGAACGAGGAGTACGACAGGGCTGTATTTTATCTCCACTACTATTCAATATTTACTCTGAATGGATATTTAAAGAAGTAGTCCTGTCGCCAGGGGGGGTACAACGGCCTTCTTAATTCAGATGGACTTAGCCAAGTTTTTTTTTATGTATTTTGGCCCGTAGAACACGAATTTTTTGGGTAACAGTTGATCCGGATGTCGATAAGATTGTTATAAACCAAGAAGTTGAGGAATCACATAACAGCGATTTCTCGCAAAACAAAACATTTTTTTGTATTTTTTGGGCCATTCTTACCAAAAAATGTTCCTGCAAGTTTTTTCGTATGATGCATAGTTTTCGAGATAAATGCGGTTGAACTTTCAAAAAATCGAAAAATTGCAATTTTTGAACCCGAATAACCTTTGAATAAAAAATAAAATAGTAATTCTGCTTACCGCCTTTAAAAGTTTGAGTAAAATTATATCCGTTTTGAATATTTGCATTGCTAAAAATTTATTTTTTGATTGCTAAAAATTTATTTTTTGATTGCTAAAAAAATCTATAAACACACATAGTGTTTCCCGTGCCTAATACATGCATTTTAACGCATGCTACGTAGAAATAGCCCCGCTTGCACTTTTACCTCCTCTATCTACTCTTTCGATTTTAAATGAGAAATCATTGAAAACATCACTCAAGCACTAGGTGTTTATAGCTTTGTTTTAACAATAAAATAATAAATTTTTAGCAATACATAATTAAAACCGATATAATTTGACTTGAACTTTCAAATGCGGTAAACAGAATTGCTATTTTATTTTATAATCAAAAGTTATTCGGGTTCAAAAATTGTAATTTTTCGATTTTTTGAAAGTTCAACCGCGTTTATCTCGAAAACTATGCATCCTACGAAAAAATTTGTAGGATCATTTTTTGGTAAGAATGGCCCAAAAAATACAAAAAAAATGTTTTGTTTTGCGAGAAATCGCTGTTATGTGATTCCTCAACTTCTTGGTTTATAACAATCTTATCGACATCCGGATCAACTGTTACCCAAAAAATTCGTGTTCTACAAGTCAAAATACATAAAAAAAACTTGGGTAAGTCCATCTGAATACAGGAGGCCGTTGTACCCCCCCTGGCGACAGGACTAAAGCTTTAGACGGTTGTGCGAAGGGAGTATTAATAAATGGTGAATGGTTGAATAACATTAGATATGCAGATGACACCACAGATATTAACAAATCGTATAACAGAAGTCAGCAACAGAAGAAGACCAAATTTATGACAATTAGTAAAAAACCAATATTAAACGCTCAACTTACAGTCAACCAACAGAATATCGAAAGAGTTGAGCAATATACATATCTGGGTACGAATTTAAATAGCCAATGGGACCACTCGACAGAAATTAAACAGCGAATAATAAAAGCGAAAGCAGCATACTTTAGAATGAGACCAATTTTCAACAGTCGAGACATATCATTAAAAATAAAATACCGTCTGTTGAAAAGCTACATATTCACAGTTCTGCTCTACGGAATGGAAGGTGGACACTAACTGTTGCATCTATGAATCGGATCGAAGCTTTCGAAATGTGGTGTTATAGGCGCATCTTACGTATATCCTGGGTTGAACGAATTAATAATGTAAAAGTGCTGCGTAGAATGGGGAAAGACTGTGAAATTCTCATAACCATCAAAACAAAAAAATTAGAATATCTAGGACATGTAATGAGAAATCAAGAACGTTACGGCCTTCTCCAACTGATTCTCCAAGGGAAGGTAAATGGTAAAAGAGGGCCGGGAAGAAGACGCATTTCCTGGCTTCAAAATTTACGAAAGTGGTATAACACCACTACCACTGAACTGTTCCGCGTTGCGGTAAACAAAGTCAAGATAGCCATGATGATCGCCAACATCCGAAACGGATAGGCACTTTAAGAAGGAGAAGAAGGATATATGGCGGAATTTTTGGGCAGAAATTGTTTAAACAATTTTTTTAAACAAATACAAAAGACCACCTTTTTTGCCCTGGAACATATATTTCTAGATTGTAAACTAGCCCTAAGAAAAGATAAGAATAAAAAATCTCCAGGCGAAGATTCTGTAATTACTGATGCAATAAACATCGGAGGCACTTGTCTTCTTAAGAAAATAAAAGACCTTTTTAATATGTGCCTTTTAGATAGCAATATACCCGACAAATGGCATAATGCTCAAGTAATTCTATTGTACAAAAAAGGAGATCCCCATGAATTAGAAAATTACAGACCTATAAGTCTTCTTAGTCACTTATACAAACTCCTTACAAGAATAGTAACGAATCGTCTTGAGAAAAAACTTGATTTCTACCAGCCAATTTGGAACAAATGATCACCCACAGAGCATTAAAACGGTAATAGAAAAGACTATCGAATACAATCGACCACTCGTTTTGGCTTTTGTAGATTTCCATAAAGCCTTTGACACGGTAGAATGTGACAAAATTCTGGAAGTACTACAAGCATGCCGCATTGACTACCGATACACAAGGTTAATTTACAATACATAAAAGAACGCAACTATGTCGGTGAAACTACATAAAAACACGGACCATATCCCAATCGGCAGAGGAGTCCGACAGGACGATAACTTATCGCCTAAACTCTTTACCGCAGTACTAGAATATGCTTGTAAATAACTTAACTGGGAAGAGCGAGGCCTGAATATTGACGGTAGAAGATTAACAAATTTGAAATTCGCAGACGACATAGTTTTGTTCTCTG
This sequence comes from Diabrotica virgifera virgifera, assembly GCF_917563875.1. NCBI lineage: Eukaryota > Metazoa > Arthropoda > Insecta > Coleoptera > Chrysomelidae > Diabrotica > Diabrotica virgifera. The sequence continues at coordinate 100,584,663 of NC_065446.1, forward strand.
ACAACCTCAAGAAGATATGTACCATGCTACATGAACTTTAGTTAGTGTACGCCAGTGTAGGTGTCTCAAAATAAACATCTCCAAAACAAAATTCATGACAAACCTAGTACCTAGCGGAAATATCAATATTGCAGAAAACGAAGTAGAGCTAGTGGAAAAATACATATACCTTGGACACGAAATAAAGATCACAAGAGACAAACAAATATGCAAACTACGAAGAAGACTAAACCTACCATAGGTAGCCTATGGAAAACTCAAAGACCTATTTAAAAGCGACATACCAATTTCTCTAAAACGTAAAACATTTGACCAATTTGTGTTGCCTATGATGACCTTATAGTGCCGAAACTTTGACATTGACAGCCACAGCTTCTAAAATGCTGCAAATAGCCCAGAGGAAAATGGAAAGGTCAATGCTGAGTATGTCGCTTCGTGACCGAGTTAGAAATGAAGACTTAAGGCGAAGAACAAGAGTTACCGATGTAATTTCCCGAATTGCCACCCTGAAATGGAACTTGGCCGGACACGTCGCCCGAATCAGTGATGGGGAGTGGACGAAGAGTAAAGGCCGAGATTAGACAAAAGAAGTAGAGGAAGACCATCTACTCGTTGGACTGATGAACTCAAGAAAATGTCAAGAAATTGGATGCAAAGTGCTCAAAATAGAGCACAATGGACAAAAATGAGGGAGGCCTATGTTCAGCGGTGAACGAAAAGGGCTGTATGATGATGATAATGATACGTACTATCGAAATATATCGGTATCCGATTTTGTTGCTAACCGTAGAACTTGCAAATGCATTAGTTAATCCCACCCGACCTGGCTCCGCGCTATACATATGTGTCTCTGTTCTATGTTAAATAAATAAGTTACTCGTACATATTATTTGGTACTAAAATAATTTAGGGAACACGTACCATCAAACTATACTTCTATCTGATTTTATTTCTCATTGTTTTAGTGAACATACAAGTGTTTCGTTGTGCGTCTAATGAGAAGCTGGCACCACCCCACTTTGAACGCGATTTCCTGGTCAACGGTTTGAGCAACAAAATTTAGACTAGTGCAACTAATTAGCACATAAATAGCACTAAATTTTTCACCAAAAAAATCAAGAAGTTTGAGCTTGTTTCGGTGTGGGTGGATGCAGGCTTGCCATTAACTTGCACCCCCCCCCCCATTTTCGACGCGATTTCCTAGTCAACGGTTTGAGCAACAAAATTCGGAATAGAGCAATTAATTAGCACATAAATAGCACTAAATTTTTCACCAAAAAAATCAAGAAATTTGAGTTTGTTTCGGTGTGGGTGGGTCATTAAACTGTACCCCCCAATTTCAACGCGATTTCCTGGTCAACGGTTTGAGCAACAAAATTCGGATTAGAGCAACTAATTAGCACATAAATAGCACTAAATTTATCACCAAAAAAAATCAATAAGTATGAACTCTTTTCGGTGTGGGTGCAGCTTGCCATTAAGCTGGACCCCCCAATTTGAACGCGATTTCCTGGTCAACGGTTTGAGCAACAAAATTCGGAATAGAGCAACTAATTAGCACATAAATAGCACTAAATTTATCACCAAAAAAAATCAATAAGTATGAACTCTTTTCGGTGTGGGTGCAGCTTGCCATTAAGCTGGACCCCCCAATTTGAACGCGATTTCCTGGTCAACGGTTTGAGCAACAAAATTCGGAATAGAGCAACTAATTAGCACATAAATAGCACTAAATTTATCACCAAAAAAAATCAAGAAGTTTGAGCTTTTTTCGGTGTGGGTGGGTGCAGCTTTACATTAACCTGCACCCCCCCACTTTCAACGCGATTTCCTGGTAAACTGTTTGAGCAACAAAATTCGGAATAGAGCAACTAATTAGCACATAAATAGCACTAAATTTATCACCAAAAAAATCAAGAAGTTTGAGCTTTTTTCGGTGTGGGTGGGTGCAGCTTTACATTAACCTGCACCCCCCCCCCCCCATTTTCAACGCGATTTCCTGGTAAACGGTTTGAGCAACAAAATTCGGAATAGAGCAACTAATTAGCACATAAATAGCACTAAATTTATCACCAAAAAAAATCAAGAAGTTTGAGCTTTTTTCGGTGTGGGTGGGTGCAGCTTTACATTAACCTGCACCCCCCCACTTTCAACGCGATTTCCTGGTAAACGGTTTGAGCAACAAAATTCGGAATAGAGCAACTAATTAGCACATAAATAGCACTAAATTTATCACCAAAAAAAATCAAGAAGTTTGAGCTTTTTTCGGTGTGGGTGGGTGCAGCTTTACATTAACCTGCACCCCCCCACTTTCAACGCGATTTCCTGGTAAACGGTTTGAGCAACAAAATTCGGAATAGAGCAACTAATTAGCACATAAATAGCACTAAATTTTTTGCCTAGTCCGAACTTTATTCGCCATGGTGGGGGGTGCAGCTTAATATGGGTGTGAAAGTTGAATTAGTAGTCCGCTAGGAGCGACACCAGCGAAGCTCACAGCGTATATTAGAAAATAAAATTTATCAATCTGAAAACGTGTTATATTTTTGGATATTTTTAATATTGACATGATTTTAAAAGTAGAAATCATTCGTAAATATAAATTTTTATTCTAAGAAGAAAGCTATTCATTCTATACACATGATATTATTGATATTATTGTCAAATTTTTATTAAATAAAGCATAATTTTACTTTTACCATAATACCTGCGTTATTAGTAAAACAGGTGATAAAATGAGAGAGGAATACAAATAAAAAATATGTAAATTAGTTTCTTCAGTAAATATATGTAAATCTTTGATGATTTGATGATTTTATAAAGACGTAGATATACACATTCTGTGTACCTAATTATTAAGAGTCATGGAGCAAAATCATCATTTAGGATGACCATGAAACTACTTATTTAAATCTGTTGTCTTGAATAGCATAATCATGCTGATATGACATTGGCATGACATGCATAAAAATATTGCATGGCATAAAATTTGTTTAGCCAAATATTTTTTATAGTATAGGTATTTGATTCTGATTCCGTGTGATTCTCTCTTTTGTGTGCAATAAAGAAGTTCGGGCGTATAAACTCTGTTAAGGTAACCTAAACTTGTTTTATCAGTATTTACTGGGATATGTTTTTGCACTTGTGAAGGAGTTACAAAATATAGCCAAAATATAAACCAGTCTGCACTATGGATAGGCAATACTACGGTAAAGCTAATAGAAAAACTATGGATCGGAGGATCGGCCACAAACAACTATCCAAAATATACATAAATATAATATGGAAATAAATCAAATATATATATTCTGGTCAATACTACAAATAAATGAGGAAATTAAAAAAAACACACGATCAAAAGCATGAAGAAATTGGATGGTATACAGAGGCGTCTTTACCTATTGTGCAGGGTGTGCGGTGCACACGGGCGCCCGGATGTTAGGGGCGCCGAGCACCAAAGAGCGGGTCCTTTACTTTGTTTCAATATAAAATATGAATTTTTTTTTAAATAGGAGGCGGAAGATAAATCAGCAACTGACGCGAAAATACATTTTAAAGTAAACTTTTACTATTACCTATTACATACCGCAACTAAAGCAAAATAATGACACTTTTTCGTTCCTTCAAAAAATAAAACACTGGAAGGATAAAACACTGCAGTAAGCGGAGCCCCACATACTGCAGACTTTTTATCGGCCGATAGTTTAGTCGGGATGAGATGTTGGTGCGCATACCGCGCCAACTAAACAGTCGGGTTGGTGAAGAGGGCGCCCGCTATCAACAGCCGACTGACTATTCTCGAACGATTTAGTACTAAAGTTCTTATTTGACTGTTGAAGTTAGTAGTTGCACAATGACAAAATTATCCAGAAATGTTATTATCGCTCTCATATAATGGAGGAGGAAATCCAAGAAAAGATTCCGAGAGTATTGAGTGCATCCAATTTACAGTGAAAGAAATAAGACGACGCGACGGTTAAAAGTAACAGACGTGATCCAGAAGATTGTCATGTTAAAATGGAATTGACAGGACACATAGGAATAATGGAAAACAACCGTTATTGGACGAAGCACATTCTTAAATGGCGACCAAACGACTAGCAAAATAAGTAGAGGCAGACCTCAAATAAGATGGACTGATGACATCAAGTGAATGGCTGGTCACGAATGGATGCAAAAAACAACAAACTAAAATGAATGGATACACTATATACTCAATGTATAGAAAATGAAAATTCTACTCAATGTATTCTAAATTACTTGATTACCCAAAAAGTTTTTCTCCTTTTATCGGATGATCTTAGTCACCTTAAATGAACTAGTCATGCTAATCGGGCCATGCAGGTTTCTACAATAATTAACGATTGTGAATTAGACGATGCCATTTTCTCGCAAGATGTTAAAAAAATATTCGTACGGCACAAGTATTGGATACCAAAACTAGGAGAGAATTGAACTATCGACAGATAAACAATCTTCGTGTGTGCACAAGTCCTAGTTAGCTCACACTGCACACACACACACACACACTCGTTCAACCCAACCTCTAGGAACATGTGTGTACCACTGCTAGTCAGCGGGACCCACATGTCCGAAGATCAAACCGGTCTCGCTCCCGAAGAATATCATTCCGGAGCGGTACCTATCTGACCCCCAGGTTTTTTCCTCCACCCGTCCCCAACGTGTGACATACGAAGGGGAGGCTTTGAACTTTTACTTCGGGTGATTTGGGTAATGTAACACCCTCCGTCTTGTCATGGTTGTGGTTAGGCCACCTATCTGTAGGGGTAGCTGTTTAGCTTTTCTCCCTAATTACTTTACTGAGTTTATTTATGTTTTTCATGATTTTGGACTGAAGTCCCTAAATGTGTGTTCCGAACGGAGAGACACCAACCTGGATTGGTGTCCCTCCGCTCGGACTTTGGTGTGTGTCGGTCACTCAGCTGCCGATTTGACAATACTTGCGTATTGCTCTCCTCGTCAGCCGAGCAGCCGCAAGGTCTGGCCATCAAGCTCGTGCTTGCCGGACACGGTCTCGATGCTCAGGTACGCGCTATGGTCTCTCATTGACCTGCCTGAAAGGCCTTCAGCCTAAGTGGCTGTGTATAAAGGACCAGAGGGGTCTTTATTGCATTTCATACTTACACCTTGATTTTACCAGTACTAAATTTATTGAGCTGATGGTTTCATGTATCTTGTTTTTAGTGATCAACTTCGCTACTCCGTAGAGCAACGCAGTTTCTCGGTTTTTTTTTTTTTTTTTTTTATTTATTTTTTTTTTTCACAACTATTTTGCATGTTCCTACGACTGTGCGACTGTCTTTAATTTCTTGAGGTCATTATTCTGGGACTTCCCTATATCCTGTTATTTGATGTTTAGGCCTTCTGTGTGTAGTACGTATGTTTTCATCATAGTCTGTCAACTCTCTCAGTTTACTCTTTGGATGGTCTCTTATGTTATTAAAAATTTCATATGCTTTTTCATCCATCATTCTAAGGATCTTTTTCTGCTTCGTGTCTTTGTTATACAGGTATCTGACTGGTACGTATTTGGGTACATTTAGGGCATCTCTTATTATGTTATTCTGGATTACCTGGATTTTCTTTCTGTTAGTTTTGCATGTTTGTCCCCATGCCGCAGATGCATATGTGAGAGTTGGTATGATTATACTATTAGCCATTCTAATTTTTGTTTTGAATCTTAATTTGCTTCTCTTCCCTATCAGCGAGGAGAGTTGACTTCTTAAGGCTTTGGCTTTGTGGACCGTTTGTTTCACGTGTTCTGTGTACGTGAGCCTTTTGTCAAGCGTAACCCCTAGGTATTTCGCTTGTCTACTCCATTCTATGTTTGTGTTTTCCATTCTTAGTTCTCTTTCTGGTCTACCATATCTGTGTTGGAACACTACAGCCTGTGTTTTCTCGGGGTTTAGTGCTATTTTCCATTGTATGCACCATTCCTGCAGTTGGTTTAGGGCTCTTTGTAGGTGATTTCTGGCTAGGTTAGGGTCTCTACTGCTTGCTGCTATTGCCGTATCATCCGCATATAGGCTTAGTAGGGTTCGTGGATCTGTAGGTGTGTCTGCCGTAAAGATGGTGTACAGATAAGGAGATAGTACCGCTCCTTGAGGCACTCCCGCTTCCAATGTTCCTACTTCGGACAGGGTGGCCCCTATTCGAACTCTAAACCTTCGGTTTGTAAGGTATGACGCAAGGAGGCATGTCATCGCTTCGCTGTATCCATTCTCATGCATTTTATGCAGCAGACCTTCGTGCCATACTTTGTCAAAGGCCTTACTTACGTCGAGGAAGGCTGCTGCTGTGTACATCTTTTCATTGAACCCTTTTGTTATGTACTCCGTTAGTCTTAGTACTTGTAGCTCACATGAGTGCCTTGATCTAAAACCAAACTGCGATTCTGGGATGATTCCTAGAGCTTCTGATTCTTGTTTTAGTCTTTTAAGAATTATTCTCTCCACTATTTTGCTTATTGCTGGTAGTAAGCTTATTGGCCTGTAATTTTGTGGAAAGCTCCCATTTTTCCCCGGTTTTCCTATCATAATAACATTTGCCTCTTTCCATCTATCCGGGAAGTATCTTAGTCTTAGTATACTGTTTACAATGTTCGTGATGTAAACTATTATTTTTGTTGGCAGGTTTTTTAATGCCCTGTTTGTTATATTGTCAGGCCCTGGCGCTTTTTTTGCGTTTGCCATTTTTAGTAGTTCTTTAATTTCTTCAGGAGACGTGTGTTCTAGAGCTATTCTTCCCTTTCTTCTTCTTAACCTTCTAGCGTTGTTTTCTACTTCTATTGTGAAGTCTAGGTTTTCTTCCTGATGAAAGTTCTTTGTGCTTCCTAGTTCTAGGGTATCTTTCATGACTTCTGCCTTTTCTTTTTCTGTGTATACTATTCCATTTGCTCCGTGTAGGGCTGGTATTGGTTTTCTTTCGTTTCTTAATATTTTAGATATTTTCCAGAACCCGGATTTATTCGGATCTAGTTCTTGGATATATTTGTCCCAGTTTTCATTTCTATGTTCTTCCAGTTGTTTTTTGACTTCTCTGTCCAATTCATTTGCAATTCTTTTGTCTTCCTGATCCCTTGTTCTGTAGGCTCTTCTCCTTCTTTTATTCTTTTCTCTGATTAATTCTTTTAGTTCTTCTGATATATCTTTGAACCTACCTCTTTTAATTGTTGTTGTTTCTTCTTTAGTGCTGACTTTAATAGCATTCTGTATTGTCTGTTCTAACTTAATCACGCTTTCATCTAAATCCGTTATATTATTGATGTTCGGAATATCGCCGATGTTCTCACTGATGACTCTTTTAAAGTTAGACCAGTTTGTCCTTTTTTTCTTGTAAGGTTGTGTGTGATTAAGTTCTATTGCACCTAGGGTCAGGATAATTGGATTGTGACTACTATTGCCCTCGTTTACTGATGTTATTTCATATTGTTGTCCAATATTATGTAGAATTGCTATGTCCAAGTGTGTTGGTATTTCTGCTTGGAAATGTGTTGGTTCAACTGGTCCGATTGCATATGTATTTTCTTTCTTCTCAAGATAGCCACAAAGTTGTTTTCCATTTCGGTTCGTTCTTCTGTCAAACCAGTTGGGCGATCTCGCGTTTAGGTCACCTATGATGACTGTTGGCTCGTCTGAATCCAGTATTAGGTTTAGATCTTCCTCGAAGATCGGGTCCTGCGGTCTGACGTACACTGAGGCTATTTTCAGCGTTTCGTCAGTAGCACAGATCCGAACTATTGTTGCTTCTAGGGTGACCAGACCATCCGGTGTCGGGATATGTTGATGTTTTATTCCTTTTTTTACCATGATGGCCGTGCCACCCGAGCGAGATCTATGGTCTTTTCTATAGATGTCATAGCCCGGGAATTTGGTTTTCACTTTTTCAGTGAGTTTTGTTTCCTGCAGTGCCATGACATCTATATTGAGTCTGTTGATAAACTCATCTAGTATGTTCAGTTTCTGCCGTAAACCGCCAGAGTTCCATGACCCAACTCGAAGATCCCGAAACTGTTCTGACATTATACGGTTTTTGGTAGCCCCAGTGCATGTAATAGTTGTGTCATTTGTTCACACATACCTGTGAACATTTTCATTTGTTGTTGCACTGCTGTTAATATCTCATTATTCTCTGCCAGAGCGTCTTTTTTGCCTTGTGTGGCTGCTGCATAACTTATGTTAGGTGTTGCTATTTGCATGTTGTGTGTGCTTATGTTTCTGGGTACTAGTTGTGTATTTACCCTTTTTTTTTGGCGCTTTTTTGCAGCCCCTGTAGCTGGCTGTGTGAGTCTCACCACAGTTTGCGCATTTGGCTGGTGTGTCTCTTTCCTTATTGCAATTTCTAGTGGCATGATTTTCACCACATTTCACGCATCTGGAGTAGCATCTGCACGCTCTGGAGCCGTGGAAGAAGTTTTGGCAGTTGTAGCACTGCAACACATCTTTTTTATTTTTTATTTCTTCTTCTACTTCAACTTTCATATGGCATAAGTTTGTTATATTTTTAACTTTTTCTGTGTCGCTCTCATAATGTGTCAGCATATAAAGGGGCAATTCTCTGCCATCTTTTTTGGATATCATTCTATGTAGGTCTACTATTTCTATTTTCAGGTTGACTATTTCATCTCCTAGTTCGTCTACGTTAGTATATTTCGTTAGTCCGCGTATGACTGTTCTTTTTGTTTTATCTATATCCTCATCTAGGGGATATGCGACGTATTCAATTTGGTTGCCTTTATTTTCTAGTATTTTTAACATGCCATGATAATCCTCTCTATTTCTAGTTTGAATTATAATACTTCTGCCTGACTTTGCAAATTTATTTTCTGTTATTATGCCTTGTTTGGCACTTGTATTCAGTATATCCTGGCCAGCCTCTATTGTTTTCAGTATTATTGGTGGCGGTTTTCTGTTGTTTTTGTTTTGGGTAGTTTCCACAGTCTTGCTGGTCGAGGCTGTGGCCGCTTTTCCTTCTTGTTTTGCTTTATCAGGTGTTTTTTCATTGTTTTGGTCTTTGTTGGTTTTTGTCTCATTTTCTGAGTTGGATTTTACCTGTTTGGCTGGATTTTCTTTTTCAGCTTTCTCTTTATTTTTTCTTTTGTTTCCTTTTTTTCGGTTTACTTCCGTGAAACCTTCTTTTTCTTCATCGGCGTCCTCGTCCATTTGGGTGTTTTTTCCCGTCTGTGGTTCATTTTCTTTTGCTTGTTCAGCTTTCCTTATGTCTCTTGCTCTTATGTTGTCGTCCATTTCTTGTTCTTTTCTCTTTTCAACTATGCGTCTCTGCTTTTCAGCTGAGCTTATGTTGTCTTCATTTTGTTTTGCTTTTTTGGGAGGCTTTATTATTTCTATTACCTCTCGTTTTTTCCTTTTGGATAGGATTGACTTTTGGTATGACTTGTTTTTGTATACCGTTGTCTCTGTTTCTGATTCTTCATGTTTTTCATTTTCTCTCTGTTCCCAGGTCATTGGACTTTCGTCTATTTTTGTTATTGTGACAGTCCGTTTGTTTGTCATTTCTTGGACGGTTTTGGTCAATTTCATGATTTGATCCATCATCCTTCTTGCTTCGTCGTCTTTTGTTCTAATTATTGATCTTAATTCGGCGATTAGATCTTTGAATTCTTGTTGTTCTCGTTTATTTTCTCTGTCTCTTTCTTCGAGTATTTCCTTGAATTCTTGTTGTACTCGCTTATTTTCTTTATCTCTCTGTTCGAGTTGTTTCATCAGTTGTTGTATCGTGTTTGCCAGGTCACTTTGATTTCTCTCTGTGTCTGGGCTATTACACGGTCTTTTGGTGGGCTTCTTGCCTTCGAATCGTTGGCTGTCGTAGTCAGCTTCTAGTTGTGGGTCATTTGTGAACTCAAGTGAGTTTGTTGTTCCCTGAGGGGGAATGGTAACTATCTGTTGAATCATAACTACTTGGTTTTCCTGAAGGGACCCGGGGTTATTATTGCAATTTTTGATGCTTGATTCATCTGGCTGAGGGCCTTCTGAATCTTTTATTTCTTCATCATGAGAGAAGACTGCTTTTATCTCTTCCATAACGATATCATCTGTCAAGGATTGGGGTGGACTAGGGGGAGGGACTGGAGTAGTGCCCATATCAGACACTGACTCTGTCTCTGGGAATAATTCAATGAAATCGTGAGCTGGATGCTCGGTGGACATAGGATTGTCCGACGACATTTTACAGTTATCTATTTATAAGAATCTGTTTTTTGCGCTTGGCTAGACCGCTGTCCAACCAAGTTCTGGGTGCCGTCCCAGGGACCTACGCGGATGTGTCACTGCCTAATTTGCTATAGGTAGGGTTCCACTTGCTATTTCTCAGATAACTGGCCCAGGTTGCCGTGTCTGCACGAAGTGAATTCTAAAATTCCACCCCTTGCAGTGTCATCCCTGCGGAGGCACAGTTATCTCCCGACGGGCACAAGGCCCGCTCGTTTCTTCGCTTTCTATATTCTGGAGTGTAACCCCCTTGAAAATTCAGTAAAATGAAATTTCCACGGCTAGTTACATCCAGTGAATATAGCTTTTGCCTCTATATTAGTTTTCCAATTGAAAATAATGTCTTGCTTACTTTGGTCTCACTCACAGTTTGGTGTTTCGCTACGGTCTATTTATAGACTTCAACCCTCGACCCTCGAGAAGGCGAGCGACACTTAAACACACATCTGTTCGACTCGATGTCTCGATCGCGACTCCTAGCTCACACTGATTAAACTGTCGGCCGATATTTGGCCGAAAAATTAGTTTGAAGGCAAACTATCTGCCGATAAAAAGTCTGCAGTCTGGTTGTGCTGACGGTGTGAATAAATATTAGCTCCCGACATCATTTAGTATTGGACTATTTACATCTGGATTTTTGTTTACATAATAAGTGTACCTAATACCCTATGTACTTGTACTAGGAATAGGTAGGTACCTATTCGACTATTTCATTTTGACTGCGCGTCTACCAAAGGGCGCCAGAGCATCGACTGCACACGGGCGCTACATGGGCTAGAGCCGCCTCTGATGGTATATTTTTATGAAATCACACATTTTAGATATGATGATTAACTATTTAGATGGGAAATAACTCACAATTAAATTGAAAATATAATTTTATTAACGTTTCGACGCCCAAATCGGGTGCCGTTGTCAAAATACAAAATATTACTAAATTAAACACAGATGTTGTTGCTAAGTAAAAAAAAATTCTTCTAATAATTTATTTAATCTGACTCATTTATATTGGCAATTCGGACGTATATATACATTTTAAAGTAGCAGACTAAAATGATATCGCCAATATTTATGAGTTGCGTTCCTGGGACGACTTTACTAAAAGACAGTTCATTCGATTACATGATTATTTTATTTTATAAATAATATAAATAAATATTTCTTATTTAACAAACCTTCGGTTTGGCGCCCTTTTGGCGTTGCGCCCGCGTGCGCCGCACGCGTTGCTCGCCCGGTTACGGGGGCCCTGCACAAAGAAATAGCTTCAGAACAACATTAGAAATGATGGGTGAAACAAGAAAATATAAATATAGACACACAATCGAATATAAATTTTTGAATGGAAATACAAGAAAAGAAATACGAGTGAAAATAAACGAGACAAAAGAGAAAACATGTAAAGAAATATAAAAATTAGAAAAGAGACCTAACTCTTTTCATATGTACAAGAAAGTGAAAGAATTTTCATTATCCATTATTTATATTAATAAACTTTTGTTTACCGCTCAGTATAATGCTTCATTTTGGGCATTGATACACAATGTAAAAGGGACCCTAGGGGTACAAATGATTTTGATCTCTGTCTATTAGATGGAAATATAATGATATACAAGGAAGCTATGCTCTACTTTAAAATTTTTGATGCTTCTGACATAAATAAATAGAATAACACAATTTTAAATGTATAAATCTTACCTTGGGCAGTTTGTTGGCCTGCTGTTGATCCACATGTATTCCTCCAACTTCTATGACGTTAGGCACTAAGGGAATCGGCAGATTAAGTGAATAATGCGAATTTATTAAAAATAAACTAATCGACTTCATAAGATCACCGTGATCCAACACGTCTACGCCTGTATATTGTTTTGATAGAGCGTTACCCCTGGAAGCTATGTTGATGCGATACATGAGGTTGCAATAGACATGCGAAATTGTGTTTTCTACTCTTCCAAAAAAGCTCATTTCGTCAGTGTTTCCCAATAGATGATTTGGAAGGTATGCGGTGTTGTAGGGCATACCGAACCATTGGTACATCCAAGGCATCCAAGTAGCGGAGTGCAGTCCTGAAAATAAAAACTCCATGTTGTAGGTAACTTCAAAGTCAATTTGTTTTAAAAATGGCTTCGGAACAAGAGAAGTACTTTTTTCAATACGTGTACAAGTTGAAAGATATATGTAGAGATGTCGATTCTGATGTATACTGCCGTTTTATAGACTTTCAGAACGCTTTTGACCTGGTTAAACATGATAAACTAATAGATATTTTAAGGTCATGTAATATCATTTTAAACCTCTACCAAGAACAAAAGGCTTAAATCAGAATAAAAACGAAACATCTGGAAAAATTAATACCGAGAATGGAGTAAGACAGGGATGTGTCCTGTCACCTTTGCTGTTAAACGTTTATTCTGAGAAGATATTTAAGAGAAATTTGGAAGACACCTCGGATGGTATAATTATAAACTTACTTACTTATTTACTTACTCCGTGGCGTTACAACCCTTCGTGGGTTTTAGCCGACTCGACAACAGGCCTCCACTGTTTTCTGTCTTGAGCAACCTCCATCTAATTCTCCACGCCCATCGCGCTTAGGTCTCCTGCTATATTATCTCGCCACCGGAGTCGAGGGCGTCCGCGTGGTAGCCTTACAGTTGGGACTTCCTCCCACACCAGTCTTACTCTTCTTTGGTCAGAATGTCTTCTGAGGTGTCCCGCCCATTGGAGTCTTCTGGAATTTATTTATTTTATGATGTTGGCGTCTGGGTAAAGTTCTTCGAGCTCTTTTTTAGTTCTTATCCTATATTGTCCTGATGCTTCATCCAGCACAGAACCAAAGATCATCCTTAGGATTCTTCTTTCCCAAACAAGTAATCTCTCTTCGTTTGCCTTTGTTATCGTCCACGTTTCGCTTCCATACATCACAACGGGTCGTATGATTGTTTTATAGACTTGTATCTTCGTACGTCTTGTTAGTTGTTTTGATTTTATAAGGTTTTGGAGAGCAAAAAGACATCTGTTGCCGGCCTGTATCCGGTTGTTTATTTTTTGTGATCCGTTGTCTTCAGTTATTGTTGTTCCAAGAGACTTGAGTTCTCTAACGCGCTCAAAGTTAAAGTCATCGATGGTGATGTTCTGACTAATTCTGTCTCTGCTTTGGTTATTGCGGCTCATATACGTATATTTCGTCTTGTTTTAGTCGATTTGGAGCCCCATCTTCTCTGCTTCCTTCTCGAACCTCACGAAAGTTTTCTTCATCCTTAATCGTGTGTTACCTATTAGATCGATATCGTCGGCAAATGCCAGTAGTAAGTCTGTTCCTTCTCGATGAAATACTGTATTGGGTTTTTCGATTCTTGCACTTCTGATTATGTGCTCCAGAGCTAAATTGAAGAGTTGTGGTGAAAGTGCATCTCCCTGTTTTAGTCCATTGTTTATTTCAAATGTCTCCGAGTATTGTTGAGTATTCCTTTCAGGTTTTTAGGATTTTCTTGTCGTCAGTGATAATCTGAAACTCCTTTGAAGAACTGTCTCGCTTGTTTGTTCCTTCTTTTTTCTTCTATATCTCTGATTATTTGTTCCTGAGACTCCCTCTTTTTCCTTTTCATTAGTTTTCTTTTCTCTGTTCTTCTTTGTTTATACATTTCATTGTTGTTGTGCGAGGGGATTTGTAGCATGTTCCTTCTAGCCACATTTCTTCCTGTTTTCACGCAATCATCATCGAAATATTTTTTGCTGTTCTCTTTTTGTGTCCTAGTATTTCATCTGATGCGCTTATCAGAGCTAATTTTTATATCTTTCCAAGCTGAGTCTATGTTGTTATAGTCCTCTGTCTGTGTTAGAGCTATTTTTATAGCCATTTGACATTTGACGGGCAATGTATAAATAGCCTGCGATACGCTAATGACACGGTCATTCTGACAGATAATGCTGAATCACTGCAACGCCTAATGGACCGAGTAATGACAGCCTGTAGAGAATTTGGAATGAAATTAAATACTTTGAAGACAAAAACGATGGTCATCAGCAAGCACCTTGGAATAACGTGCGTTGAAAGTAATCTTGATGAAACTTGGGACCACTCACTAGAGATAGGAACACGTATGAAAAATGCACGTACAACGTTTTACAAAATGCAAAAAGTTCTATGCAACCACCATGCGCCAGCTGGGTAAGTATCTCATTGAGAATTAGAATACTTAAGAGCTATGTTTTCTCCACCTTGCTCTATGGTGCTGAAGCCTGCCAATGACAGAAGCAACACAAAAACATAATCTAAGCCTTCGAATTCTGGTGTTACCGTAAAATGTTCAGAATATCCTACATGAGCCATACGATAAACGCGGAAGTCTTGCGAAGGATGAATAAGGAAAGGGAGCTTATGTTTATTAGTCCAGAAAGCCACTGCGCATCCGCTAGGAAAAATATTCTGATTCGGATTTTTTACACAATTTTACTCAAAAAGGACTCCTTTTAACAAATTTGCATGTTGCCAGGACCAAAAGGCGGTCAAAAATTTTTTAAACGTTTTTTTTTTTTGTTTTTTTCCTAAAATTATTTTTTTTGCATGAAAAAAAGTTTTTTTAGATTTTTTGGATCATTACAAACAGAAAAGGGCTTTAGTGACTTTTCTCTAAAAATGATAGTTTTTGACATATAAGCGATTAAAAATTGAAAAATTGCGAAATCGGCCATTTTTAACCCTCAAAAACTATGTGAAAAACTGAAAATTTGAATGTTGCCAAGGTAGGTAGATATTCTTTAAACATCGATTGATGAAATCCCGAAGAGTTTTTGCAATACAATATTCAAGACTCCTTTGTTTTTTAATTGCTAATCAAGCTTGCGCGACACTATTTTCCACCGTTGCATGTGTACACAGTATGGTGCAAATGAAAGGAATACATTCCTTTTGAAAGGTGCAAATGAAAGGAATAAATAAATTTATTTTTAAGTTATGATATTGTGGTATATATGGTATACTAGTGACGTCATCCATCTGGACGTGATGACGTAATCGATGATTTTTTTAAAGAAGAATAGGGGTCGTGTGCTAGCTCATTCGAAAGGTTCTTAAATTCTCTATTCAGTAATATAAACATTTACATAATTATTTATACAGGGTGTCCAAAAAAAAGTTTTTAGTTAAATTATTTGAAAAAAAAGAAGAATGTATGTAATTTATTTAATTCAAAATACATTTTACTGTTACCCGAAAGCTAAAAAATGTTTATTTCACAAATAAACATTGCTTTTCGATTAAATTCAATGTTCAAGCCAGCTCCCGCCAGCCACCTACCTCTTGGAAGTTTGAACATTTAATTTAAGCGAAAAGAAATGTTTATTTGTGAAATTAACTTTGTTTTCTGATTTTTGAAAGCAGTAAAATGTATTTTGAATTAAATAAATTACATACATTCTTCTTTTTTTGTCAAATAAATGAATTTAATAAAATTTTTTTGGACACCCTGTATAAATAATTATGTAAATGTTTATATTACTGAATAGAGAATTGAAGAACCTTTCAAATGAGCTAGCACACGACCCCTATTCTCATTAAAAAAATCATCGATTACGTCATCACGTCCAGATGGATGAAGTCACTAGTATACCATATTATATGCCACAATATCATAACTTAAAAATAAAAATCGACCTGTTTCGAGATTTTTCCTTACGTCGCTTTACGAAAAAACGAATTTATTCCTTTCATTTGCACCATACTGTATACACATGCAACGGTGGAAAATAGTGTCGCGCACGTTTGATTAGCAATTAAAAAACAAAGGAGTCTTGAATGTTGTATTGCAAAAAACTCTTCAGGATTTCATCAATCTATGTTTAAAGAATATCTACCTACCTTAACAACATTCAAATTTTCAGTTTTCACAAAGTTTTTGAGGGTTAAAAATGGGATTTCGCAATTTTTCAATTTTTAATCGCTTATATGTCAAAAACTACCATTTTTAGAGAAAAGTCACTAAAGACCTTTTCTGTTTGGAATAGTCCAAAAAACCTAAAAAAACTTTTTTTCCATGTATAAAAAAAATTTTGGGAAAAAAACAAAAAAAAAACGTTTAAAAAATGTTTAACTACCTTTTGGTCCTGGCAACATGCAAATTTGTTAAAAGGAGTCCTTTTTGAGTAAGATTGTGCAAAAAATCCGAATCAGAATATTTTTCCCAGCGGATGCGCAGTGGCTTTCCGGACTATATAATAAGAGAACGGAAAACACAATATGTTTGTCACATTATAAGAAATCAAAAGTACGAACTACTCCAACTTATAATCGAAGGTAAAATCCATAGCAAAAGGGGACCAGGAAGAAGACGCAACTCTTGGCCTAAAAACATACCTACAACAATGGACGAAAATGACCTCCATAAAATTATTCAGGGCGGCTGCAAATAAGATTAAATGGGCAAATGTAACGGCCAACGTCCTCAAGGACAAGGCACCATATTGCCTCTATTGTACTACAAGAAGTACAATAGAGGCATGTACATACTCTAAATTATTAATATAATTTCATTTGTGTGAAGTGTACGTTTTTAGGTCACTGGTTGAAGTGAAATTTAGAGATAATACAGACAATATTATCAAAAAGCTTACCAAGTCACTGTTTCACCATTCGCGATTCTATTACGTTACATATACCGGTTTCACAAGCGGTTTCTTCGCGCACGAGTTTGAATTGTTTTCAACGGATTAACGGTTTGTTTATATCGGATTCTCTTACAACTTTGCAGAGAGAGGAAAAGCGTTCGTTCAGCGATAACGGAACCCAGAGAAAGTACTTAAACCCTTTAAGTACTCTCACAATAGTGAGAGTATTTACCCTTAATCGGGTAGAACATTGAGTTATATGCACTTCTATCGCTTTTGCTGGTCTCTAGTTTTTGAGATGTGTTGCAAACGAAAGGTAACACAAGAGAGGCATCACCAAATTGTCTGTATTTGGTAGGGATGAAAATAGGTAGGGATGAACTAGGTACTAACTGTTAGGGTCAATTTCTCATACCTGCGGTAATCTATGGTTCCGTTGAACCAGGTTCACCGGTGAACTTCGGTTTTGTTTGGAATGCATTTCTCATTGCACGTTCATGTCAGTGCACGTTCTACAGCTTTCGAGAAATTCCAATAGATGGCAAAAGGTAAAAATCTGTCGCCATTTTGAACTACTTTTTTATGCTGTTTTTGAATAAAGTTAAATTTAAGTCAAAAATGAATAACCATTTTCAATTTCGTTGCAAAACGAAAATACAGCCGAACCATATTCCAGTCCAATCAGAGAGTGCTGCAAGCACCTCTACCGGTTTCGAAACTTATTAGTCTCTCATCAGGAGGCACATATGCTGCTCTCCCCGATCCAACCAAAACAAACCCCAGCGTGCAGTCCCGAATTGCAACGAACGAAATGGCATAGATGCCCTAGCGGCAACTGCTAGCAAAAGACTAAGTTTTCACTCTAATGGCATATAACATATCCCACCAGAATGAAAACAATGGGAACCTTCTCTGGTTACACCTCCGAGGCTTCTACAATTTGCAAGCCATACGGATGCTGAGACTAAGGAAGATGAGGGAATTCTACAATTTACAATTCACGTCACATCTGCTCAGCGCGGTAAAGTTCCAACGAGACTGGTTCCCTTCATACTCCACACAGAGTAAATGTAAATCAAAAATGAATAACCATTTTCAATTTCGTTGCAAAACGAAAATACAGCCGAACCATATTCCAGTCCAATCAGAGAGTGCTGCAAGCACCTCTACCGGTTTCGAAACTTATTAGTCTCTCATCAGGAGGCACATATGCTGCTCTCCCCGATCCAACCAAAACAAACCCCAACGTGCAGTCCCGAATTGCAACGAACGAAATGGCATAGATGCCCTAGCGGCAACTGCTAGCAAAAGACTAAGTTTTCACTCTAATGGCATATAACATATCCCACCAGAATGAAAACAATGGGAACCTTCTCTGGTTACAGCTCCGAGGCTTCTACAATTTGCAAGCCATACGGATGCTGAGACTAAGGAAGATGAGGGAATTCTACAATTTACAATTCACGTCACATCTGCTCAGCGCGGTAAAGTTCCAACGAGACTGGTTCCCTTCATACTCCACACAGAGTAAATGTAAATCAAAAATGAATAACCATTTTCAATTTCGTTGCAAAACGAAAATACAGCCGAACCATATTCCAGTCCAATCAGAGAGTGCTGCAAGCACCTCTACCGGTTTCGAAACTTATTAGTCTCTCATCAGGAGGCACATATGCTGCTCTCCCCGATCCAACCAAAACAAACCCCAGCGTGCAGTCCCGAATTGCAACGAACGAAATGGCATAGATGCCCTAGCGGCAACTGCTAGCAAAAGACTAAGTTTTCACTCTAATGGCATATAACATATCCCACCAGAATGAAAACAATGGGAACCTTCTCTGGTTACACCTCCGAGGCTTCTACAATTTGCAAGCCATACGGATGCTGAGACTAAGGAAGATGAGGGAATTCTACAATTTACAATTCACGTCACATCTGCTCAGCGCGGTAAAGTTCCAACGAGACTGGTTCCCTTCATACTCCACACAGAGTAAATGTAAATCAAAAATGAATAACCATTTTCAATTTCGTTGCAAAACGAAAATACAGCCGAACCATATTCCAGTCCAATCAGAGAGTGCTGCAAGCACCTCTACCGGTTTCGAAACTTATTAGTCTCTCATCAGGAGGCACATATGCTGCTCTCCCCGATCCAACCAAAACAAACCCCAGCGTGCAGTCCCGAATTGCAACGAACGAAATGGCATAGATGCCCTAGCGGCAACTGCTAGCAAAAGACTAAGTTTTCACTCTAATGGCATATAACATATCCCACCAGAATGAAAACAATGGGAACCTTCTCTGGTTACACCTCCGAGGCTTCTACAATTTGCAAGCCATACGGATGCTGAGACTAAGGAAGATGAGGGAATTCTACAATTTACAATTCACGTCACATCTGCTCAGCGCGGTAAAGTTCCAACGAGACTGGTTCCCTTCATACTCCACACAGAGTAAATGTAAATCAAAAATGAATAACCATTTTCAATTTCGTTGCAAAACGAAAATACAGCCGAACCATATTCCAGTCCAATCAGAGAGTGCTGCAAGCACCTCTACCGGTTTCGAAACTTATTAGTCTCTCATCAGGAGGCACATATGCTGCTCTCCCCGATCCAACCAAAACAAACCCCAGCGTGCAGTCCCGAATTGCAACGAACGAAATGGCATAGATGCCCTAGCGGCAACTGCTAGCAAAAGACTAAGTTTTCACTCTAATGGCATATAACATATCCCACCAGAATGAAAACAATGGGAACCTTCTCTGGTTACACCTCCGAGGCTTCTACAATTTGCAAGCCATACGGATGCTGAGACTAAGGAAGATGAGGGAATTCTACAATTTACAATTCACGTCACATCTGCTCAGCGCGGTAAAGTTCCAACGAGACTGGTTCCCTTCATACTCCACACAGAGTAAATGTAAATCAAAAATGAATAACCATTTTCAATTTCGTTGCAAAACGAAAATACAGCCGAACCATATTCCAGTCCAATCAGAGAGTGCTGCAAGCACCTCTACCGGTTTCGAAACTTATTAGTCTCTCATCAGGAGGCACATATGCTGCTCTCCCCGATCCAACCAAAACAAACCCCAGCGTGCAGTCCCGAATTGCAACGAACGAAATGGCATAGATGCCCTAGCGGCAACTGCTAGCAAAAGACTAAGTTTTCACTCTAATGGCATATAACATATCCCACCAGAATGAAAACAATGGGAACCTTCTCTGGTTACACCTCCGAGGCTTCTACAATTTGCAAGCCATACGGATGCTGAGACTAAGGAAGATGAGGGAATTCTACAATTTACAATTCACGTCACATCTGCTCAGCGCGGTAAAGTTCCAACGAGACTGGTTCCCTTCATACTCCACACAGAGTAAATGTAAATCAAAAATGAATAACCATTTTCAATTTCGTTGCAAAACGAAAATACAGCCGAACCATATTCCAGTCCAATCAGAGAGTGCTGCAAGCACCTCTACCGGTTTCGAAACTTATTAGTCTCTCATCAGGAGGCACATATGCTGCTCTCCCCGATCCAACCAAAACAAACCCCAGCGTGCAGTCCCGAATTGCAACGAACGAAATGGCATAGATGCCCTAGCGGCAACTGCTAGCAAAAGACTAAGTTTTCACTCTAATGGCATATAACATATCCCACCAGAATGAAAACAATGGGAACCTTCTCTGGTTACACCTCCGAGGCTTCTACAATTTGCAAGCCATACGGATGCTGAGACTAAGGAAGATGAGGGAATTCTACAATTTACAATTCACGTCACATCTGCTCAGCGCGGTAAAGTTCCAACGAGACTGGTTCCCTTCATACTCCACACAGAGTAAATGTAAATCAAAAATGAATAACCATTTTCAATTTCGTTGCAAAACGAAAATACAGCCGAACCATATTCCAGTCCAATCAGAGAGTGCTGCAAGCACCTCTACCGGTTTCGAAACTTATTAGTCTCTCATCAGGAGGCACATATGCTGCTCTCCCCGATCCAACCAAAACAAACCCCAGCGTGCAGTCCCGAATTGCAACGAACGAAATGGCATAGATGCCCTAGCGGCAACTGCTAGCAAAAGACTAAGTTTTCACTCTAATGGCATATAACATATCCCACCAGAATGAAAACAATGGGAACCTTCTCTGGTTACACCTCCGAGGCTTCTACAATTTGCAAGCCATACGGATGCTGAGACTAAGGAAGATGAGGGAATTCTACAATTTACAATTCACGTCACATCTGCTCAGCGCGGTAAAGTTCCAACGAGACTGGTTCCCTTCATACTCCACACAGAGTAAATGTAAATCAAAAATGAATAACCATTTTCAATTTCGTTGCAAAACGAAAATACAGCCGAACCATATTCCAGTCCAATCAGAGAGTGCTGCAAGCACCTCTACCGGTTTCGAAACTTATTAGTCTCTCATCAGGAGGCACATATGCTGCTCTCCCCGATCCAACCAAAACAAACCCCAGCGTGCAGTCCCGAATTGCAACGAACGAAATGGCATAGATGCCCTAGCGGCAACTGCTAGCAAAAGACTAAGTTTTCACTCTAATGGCATATAACATATCCCACCAGAATGAAAACAATGGGAACCTTCTCTGGTTACACCTCCGAGGCTTCTACAATTTGCAAGCCATACGGATGCTGAGACTAAGGAAGATGAGGGAATTCTACAATTTACAATTCACGTCACATCTGCTCAGCGCGGTAAAGTTCCAACGAGACTGGTTCCCTTCATACTCCACACAGAGTAAATGTAAATCAAAAATGAATAACCATTTTCAATTTCGTTGCAAAACGAAAATACAGCCGAACCATATTCCAGTCCAATCAGAGAGTGCTGCAAGCACCTCTACCGGTTTCGAAACTTATTAGTCTCTCATCAGGAGGCACATATGCTGCTCTCCCCGATCCAACCAAAACAAACCCCAGCGTGCAGTCCCGAATTGCAACGAACGAAATGGCATAGATGCCCTAGCGGCAACTGCTAGCAAAAGACTAAGTTTTCACTCTAATGGCATATAACATATCCCACCAGAATGAAAACAATGGGAACCTTCTCTGGTTACACCTCCGAGGCTTCTACAATTTGCAAGCCATACGGATGCTGAGACTAAGGAAGATGAGGGAATTCTACAATTTACAATTCACGTCACATCTGCTCAGCGCGGTAAAGTTCCAACGAGACTGGTTCCCTTCATACTCCACACAGAGTAAATGTAAATCAAAAATGAATAACCATTTTCAATTTCGTTGCAAAACGAAAATACAGCCGAACCATATTCCAGTCCAATCAGAGAGTGCTGCAAGCACCTCTACCGGTTTCGAAACTTATTAGTCTCTCATCAGGAGGCACATATGCTGCTCTCCCCGATCCAACCAAAACAAACCCCAGCGTGCAGTCCCGAATTGCAACGAACGAAATGGCATAGATGCCCTAGCGGCAACTGCTAGCAAAAGACTAAGTTTTCACTCTAATGGCATATAACATATCCCACCAGAATAAAAACAATGGGAACCTTCTCTGGTTACACCTCCGAGGCTTCTACAATTTGCAAGCCATACGGATGCTGAGACTAAGGAAGATGAGGGAATTCTACAATTTACAATTCACGTCACATCTGCTCAGCGCGGTAAAGTTCCAACGAGACTGGTTCCCTTCATACTCCACACAGAGTAAATGTAAATCAAAAATGAATAACCATTTTCAATTTCGTTGCAAAACGAAAATACAGCCGAACCATATTCCAGTCCAATCAGAGAGTGCTGCAAGCACCTCTACCGGTTTCGAAACTTATTAGTCTCTCATCAGGAGGCACATATGCTGCTCTCCCCGATCCAACCAAAACAAACCCCAGCGTGCAGTCCCGAATTGCAACGAACGAAATGGCATAGATGCCCTAGCGGCAACTGCTAGCAAAAGACTAAGTTTTCACTCTAATGGCATATAACATATCCCACCAGAATGAAAACAATGGGAACCTTCTCTGGTTACACCTCCGAGGCTTCTACAATTTGCAAGCCATACGGATGCTGAGACTAAGGAAGATGAGGGAATTCTACAATTTACAATTCACGTCACATCTGCTCAGCGCGGTAAAGTTCCAACGAGACTGGTTCCCTTCATACTCCACACAGAGTAAATGTAAATCAAAAATGAATAACCATTTTCAATTTCGTTGCAAAACGAAAATACAGCCGAACCATATTCCAGTCCAATCAGAGAGTGCTGCAAGCACCTCTACCGATTTCGAAACTTATTAGTCTCTCATCAGGAGGCACATATGCTGCTCTCCCCGATCCAACCAAAACAAACCCCAGCGTGCAGTCCCGAATTGCAACGAACGAAATGGCATAGATGCCCTAGCGGCAACTGCTAGCAAAAGACTAAGTTTTCACTCTAATGGCATATAACATATCCCACCAGAATGAAAACAATGGGAACCTTCTCTGGTTACACCTCCGAGGCTTCTACAATTTGCAAGCCATACGGATGCTGAGACTAAGGAAGATGAGGGAATTCTACAATTTACAATTCACGTCACATCTGCTCAGCGCGGTAAAGTTCCAACGAGACTGGTTCCCTTCATACTCCACACAGAGTAAATGTAAATCAAAAATGAATAACCATTTTCAATTTCGTTGCAAAACGAAAATACAGCCGAACCATATTCCAGTCCAATCAGAGAGTGCTGCAAGCACCTCTACCGGTTTCGAAACTTATTAGTCTCTCATCAGGAGGCACATATGCTGCTCTCCCCGATCCAACCAAAACAAACCCCAGCGTGCAGTCCCGAATTGCAACGAACGAAATGGCATAGATGCCCTAGCGGCAACTGCTAGCAAAAGACTAAGTTTTCACTCTAATGGCATATAACATATCCCACCAGAATGAAAACAATGGGAACCTTCTCTGGTTACACCTCCGAGGCTTCTACAATTTGCAAGCCATACGGATGCTGAGACTAAGGAAGATGAGGGAATTCTACAATTTACAATTCACGTCACATCTGCTCAGCGCGGTAAAGTTCCAACGAGACTGGTTCCCTTCATACTCCACACAGAGTAAATGTAAATCAAAAATGAATAACCATTTTCAATTTCGTTGCAAAACGAAAATACAGCCGAACCATATTCCAGTCCAATCAGAGAGTGCTGCAAGCACCTCTACCGGTTTCGAAACTTATTAGTCTCTCATCAGGAGGCACATATGCTGCTCTCCCCGATCCAACCAAAACAAACCCCAGCGTGCAGTCCCGAATTGCAACGAACGAAATGGCATAGATGCCCTAGCGGCAACTGCTAGCAAAAGACTAAGTTTTCACTCTAATGGCATATAACATATCCCACCAGAATGAAAACAATGGGAACCTTCTCTGGTTACACCTCCGAGGCTTCTACAATTTGCAAGCCATACGGATGCTGAGACTAAGGAAGATGAGGGAATTCTACAATTTACAATTCACGTCACATCTGCTCAGCGCGGTAAAGTTCCAACGAGACTGGTTCCCTTCATACTCCACACAGAGTAAATGTAAATCAAAAATGAATAACCATTTTCAATTTCGTTGCAAAACGAAAATACAGCCGAACCATATTCCAGTCCAATCAGAGAGTGCTGCAAGCACCTCTACCGGTTTCGAAACTTATTAGTCTCTCATCAGGAGGCACATATGCTGCTCTCCCCGATCCAACCAAAACAAACCCCAGCGTGCAGTCCCGAATTGCAACGAACGAAATGGCATAGATGCCCTAGCGGCAACTGCTAGCAAAAGACTAAGTTTTCACTCTAATGGCATATAACATATCCCACCAGAATGAAAACAATGGGAACCTTCTCTGGTTACACCTCCGAGGCTTCTACAATTTGCAAGCCATACGGATGCTGAGACTAAGGAAGATGAGGGAATTCTACAATTTACAATTCACGTCACATCTGCTCAGCGCGGTAAAGTTCCAACGAGACTGGTTCCCTTCATACTCCACACAGAGTAAATGTAAATCAAAAATGAATAACCATTTTCAATTTCGTTGCAAAACGAAAATACAGCCGAACCATATTCCAGTCCAATCAGAGAGTGCTGCAAGCACCTCTACCGGTTTCGAAACTTATTAGTCTCTCATCAGGAGGCACATATGCTGCTCTCCCCGATCCAACCAAAACAAACCCCAGCGTGCAGTCCCGAATTGCAACGAACGAAATGGCATAGATGCCCTAGCGGCAACTGCTAGCAAAAGACTAAGTTTTCACTCTAATGGCATATAACATATCCCACCAGAATGAAAACAATGGGAACCTTCTCTGGTTACACCTCCGAGGCTTCTACAATTTGCAAGCCATACGGATGCTGAGACTAAGGAAGATGAGGGAATTCTACAATTTACAATTCACGTCACATCTGCTCAGCGCGGTAAAGTTCCAACGAGACTGGTTCCCTTCATACTCCACACAGAGTAAATGTAAATCAAAAATGAATAACCATTTTCAATTTCGTTGCAAAACGAAAATACAGCCGAACCATATTCCAGTCCAATCAGAGAGTGCTGCAAGCACCTCTACCGGTTTCGAAACTTATTAGTCTCTCATCAGGAGGCACATATGCTGCTCTCCCCGATCCAACCAAAACAAACCCCAGCGTGCAGTCCCGAATTGCAACGAACGAAATGGCATAGATGCCCTAGCGGCAACTGCTAGCAAAAGACTAAGTTTTCACTCTAATGGCATATAACATATCCCACCAGAATGAAAACAATGGGAACCTTCTCTGGTTACACCTCCGAGGCTTCTACAATTTGCAAGCCATACGGATGAGGGAAGCCATAAGGAAGATGAGGGAATTCTACAATTTACAATTCACGTGAATTCACGTGAATTGTAAATTGTAGAATTCCCTCATCTTCCTTAGTCTCAGCATCCGTATGGCTTGCAAATTGTAGAAGCCTCGGAGGTGTAACCAGAGAAGGTTCCCATTGTTTTCATTCTGGTGGGATATGTTATATGCCATTAGAGTGAAAACTTAGTCTTTTGCTAGCAGTTGCCGCTAGGGCATCTATGCCATTTCGTTCGTTGCAATTCGGGACTGCACGCTGGGGTTTGTTTTGGTTGGATCGGGGAGAGCAGCATATGTGCCTCCTGATGAGAGACTAATAAGTTTCGAAACCGGTAGAGGTGCTTGCAGCACTCTCTGATTGGACTGGAATATGGTTCGGCTGTATTTTCGTTTTGCAACGAAATTGAAAATGGTTATTCATTTTTGATTTACATTTACTCTGTGTGGAGTATGAAGGGAACCAGTCTCGTTGGAACTTTACCGCGCTGAGCAGATGTGACGTGAATTGTAAATTGTAGAATTCCCTCATCTTCCTTAGTCTCAGCATCCGTATGGCTTGCAAATTGTAGAAGCCTCGGAGGTGTAACCAGAGAAGGTTCCCATTGTTTTCATTCTGGTGGGATATGTTATATGCCATTAGAGTGAAAACTTAGTCTTTTGCTAGCAGTTGCCGCTAGGGCATCTATGCCATTTCGTTCGTTGCAATTCGGGACTGCACGCTGGGGTTTGTTTTGGTTGGATCGGGGAGAGCAGCATATGTGCCTCCTGATGAGAGACTAATAAGTTTCGAAACCGGTAGAGGTGCTTGCAGCACTCTCTGATTGGACTGGAATATGTTTCGGCTGTATTTTCGTTTTGCAACGAAATTGAAAATGGTTATTCATTTTTGATTTACATTTACTCTGTGTGGAGTATGAAGGGAACCAGTCTCGTTGGAACTTTACCGCGCTGAGCAGATGTGACGTGAATTGTAAATTGTAGAATTCCCTCATCTTCCTTAGTCTCAGCATCCGTATGGCTTGCAAATTGTAGAAGCCTCGGAGGTGTAACCAGAGAAGGTTCCCATTGTTTTCATTCTGGTGGGATATGTTATATGCCATTAGAGTGAAAACTTAGTCTTTTGCTAGCAGTTGCCGCTAGGGCATCTATGCCATTTCGTTCGTTGCAATTCGGGACTGCACGCTGGGGTTTGTTTTGGTTGGATCGGGGAGAGCAGCATATGTGCCTCCTGATGAGAGACTAATAAGTTTCGAAACCGGTAGAGGTGCTTGCAGCACTCTCTGATTGGACTGGAATATGGTTCGGCTGTATTTTCGTTTTGGAACGAAATTGAAAATGGTTATTCATTTTTGATTTACATTTACTCTGTGTGGAGTATGAAGGGAACCAGTCTCGTTGGAACTTTACCGCGCTGAGCAGATGTGACGTGAATTGTAAATTGTAGAATTCCCTCATCTTCCTTAGTCTCAGCATCCGTATGGCTTGCAAATTGTAGAAGCCTCGGAGGTGTAACCAGAGAAGGTTCCCATTGTTTTCATTCTGGTGGGATATGTTATATGCCATTAGAGTGAAAACTTAGTCTTTTGCTAGCAGTTGCCGCTAGGGCATCTATGCCATTTCGTTCGTTGCAATTCGGGACTGCACGCTGGGGTTTGTTTTGGTTGGATCGGGGAGAGCAGCATATGTGCCTCCTGATGAGAGACTAATAAGTTTCGAAACCGGTAGAGGTGCTTGCAGCACTCTCTGATTGGACTGGAATATGGTTCGGCTGTATTTTCGTTTTGCAACGAAATTGAAAATGGTTATTCATTTTTGATTTACATTTACTCTGTGTGGAGTATGAAGGGAACCAGTCTCGTTGGAACTTTACCGCGCTGAGCAGATGTGACGTGAATTGTAAATTGTAGAATTCCCTCATCTTCCTTAGTCTCAGCATCCGTATGGCTTGCAAATTGTAGAAGCCTCGGAGGTGTAACCAGAGAAGGTTCCCATTGTTTTCATTCTGGTGGGATATGTTATATGCCATTAGAGTGAAAACTTAGTCTTTTGCTAGCAGTTGCCGCTAGGGCATCTATGCCATTTCGTTCGTTGCAATTCGGGACTGCACGCTGGGGTTTGTTTTGGTTGGATCGGGGAGAGCAGCATATGTGCCTCCTGATGAGAGACTAATAAGTTTCGAAACCGGTAGAGGTGCTTGCAGCACTCTCTGATTGGACTGGAATATGGTTCGGCTGTATTTTCGTTTTGCAACGAAATTGAAAATGGTTATTCATTTTTGATTTACATTTACTCTGTGTGGAGTATGAAGGGAACCAGTCTCGTTGGAACTTTACCGCGCTGAGCAGATGTGACGTGAATTGTAAATTGTAGAATTCCCTCATCTTCCTTAGTCTCAGCATCCGTATGGCTTGCAAATTGTAGAAGCCTCGGAGGTGTAACCAGAGAAGGTTCCCATTGTTTTCATTCTGGTGGGATATGTTATATGCCATTAGAGTGAAAACTTAGTCTTTTGCTAGCAGTTGCCGCTAGGGCATCTATGCCATTTCGTTCGTTGCAATTCGGGACTGCACGCTGGGGTTTGTTTTGGTTGGATCGGGGAGAGCAGCATATGTGCCTCCTGATGAGAGACTAATAAGTTTCGAAACCGGTAGAGGTGCTTGCAGCACTCTCTGATTGGACTGGAATATGGTTCGGCTGTATTTTCGTTTTGCAACGAAATTGAAAATGGTTATTCATTTTTGATTTACATTTACTCTGTGTGGAGTATGAAGGGAACCAGTCTCGTTGGAACTTTACCGCGCTGAGCAGATGTGACGTGAATTGTAAATTGTAGAATTCCCTCATCTTCCTTAGTCTCAGCATCCGTATGGCTTGCAAATTGTAGAAGCCTCGGAGGTGTAACCAGAGAAGGTTCCCATTGTTTTCATTCTGGTGGGATATGTTATATGCCATTAGAGTGAAAACTTAGTCTTTTGCTAGCAGTTGCCGCTAGGGCATCTATGCCATTTCGTTCGTTGCAATTCGGGACTGCACGCTGGGGTTTGTTTTGGTTGGATCGGGGAGAGCAGCATATGTGCCTCCTGATGAGAGACTAATAAGTTTCGAAACCGGTAGAGGTGCTTGCAGCACTCTCTGATTGGACTGGAATATGGTTCGGCTGTATTTTCGTTTTGCAACGAAATTGAAAATGGTTATTCATTTTTGATTTACATTTACTCTGTGTGGAGTATGAAGGGAACCAGTCTCGTTGGAACTTTACCGCGCTGAGCAGATGTGACGTGAATTGTAAATTGTAGAATTCCCTCATCTTCCTTAGTCTCAGCATCCGTATGGCTTGCAAATTGTAGAAGCCTCGGAGGTGTAACCAGAGAAGGTTCCCATTGTTTTCATTCTGGTGGGATATGTTATATGCCATTAGAGTGAAAACTTAGTCTTTTGCTAGCAGTTGCCGCTAGGGCATCTATGCCATTTCGTTCGTTGCAATTCGGGACTGCACGCTGGGGTTTGTTTTGGTTGGATCGGGGAGAGCAGCATATGTGCCTCCTGATGAGAGACTAATAAGTTTCGAAACCGGTAGAGGTGCTTGCAGCACTCTCTGATTGGACTGGAATATGGTTCGGCTGTATTTTCGTTTTGCAACGAAATTGAAAATGGTTATTCATTTTTGATTTACATTTACTCTGTGTGGAGTATGAAGGGAACCAGTCTCGTTGGAACTTTACCGCGCTGAGCAGATGTGACGTGAATTGTAAATTGTAGAATTCCCTCATCTTCCTTAGTCTCAGCATCCGTATGGCTTGCAAATTGTAGAAGCCTCGGAGGTGTAACCAGAGAAGGTTCCCATTGTTTTCATTCTGGTGGGATATGTTATATGCCATTAGAGTGAAAACTTAGTCTTTTGCTAGCAGTTGCCGCTAGGGCATCTATGCCATTTCGTTCGTTGCAATTCGGGACTGCACGCTGGGGTTTGTTTTGGTTGGATCGGGGAGAGCAGCATATGTGCCTCCTGATGAGAGACTAATAAGTTTCGAAACCGGTAGAGGTGCTTGCAGCACTCTCTGATTGGACTGGAATATGGTTCGGCTGTATTTTCGTTTTGCAACGAAATTGAAAATGGTTATTCATTTTTGATTTACATTTACTCTGTGTGGAGTATGAAGGGAACCAGTCTCGTTGGAACTTTACCGCGCTGAGCAGATGTGACGTGAATTGTAAATTGTAGAATTCCCTCATCTTCCTTAGTCTCAGCATCCGTATGGCTTGCAAATTGTAGAAGCCTCGGAGGTGTAACCAGAGAAGGTTCCCATTGTTTTCATTCTGGTGGGATATGTTATATGCCATTAGAGTGAAAACTTAGTCTTTTGCTAGCAGTTGCCGCTAGGGCATCTATGCCATTTCGTTCGTTGCAATTCGGGACTGCACGCTGGGGTTTGTTTTGGTTGGATCGGGGAGAGCAGCATATGTGCCTCCTGATGAGAGACTAATAAGTTTCGAAACCGGTAGAGGTGCTTGCAGCACTCTCTGATTGGACTGGAATATGGTTCGGCTGTATTTTCGTTTTGCAACGAAATTGAAAATGGTTATTCATTTTTGATTTACATTTACTCTGTGTGGAGTATGAAGGGAACCAGTCTCGTTGGAACTTTACCGCGCTGAGCAGATGTGACGTGAATTGTAAATTGTAGAATTCCCTCATCTTCCTTAGTCTCAGCATCCGTATGGCTTGCAAATTGTAGAAGCCTCGGAGGTGTAACCAGAGAAGGTTCCCATTGTTTTCATTCTGGTGGGATATGTTATATGCCATTAGAGTGAAAACTTAGTCTTTTGCTAGCAGTTGCCGCTAGGGCATCTATGCCATTTCGTTCGTTGCAATTCGGGACTGCACGCTGGGGTTTGTTTTGGTTGGATCGGGGAGAGCAGCATATGTGCCTCCTGATGAGAGACTAATAAGTTTCGAAACCGGTAGAGGTGCTTGCAGCACTCTCTGATTGGACTGGAATATGGTTCGGCTGTATTTTCGTTTTGCAACGAAATTGAAAATGGTTATTCATTTTTGATTTACATTTACTCTGTGTGGAGTATGAAGGGAACCAGTCTCGTTGGAACTTTACCGCGCTGAGCAGATGTGACGTGAATTGTAAATTGTAGAATTCCCTCATCTTCCTTAGTCTCAGCATCCGTATGGCTTGCAAATTGTAGAAGCCTCGGAGGTGTAACCAGAGAAGGTTCCCATTGTTTTCATTCTGGTGGGATATGTTATATGCCATTAGAGTGAAAACTTAGTCTTTTGCTAGCAGTTGCCGCTAGGGCATCTATGCCATTTCGTTCGTTGCAATTCGGGACTGCACGCTGGGGTTTGTTTTGGTTGGATCGGGGAGAGCAGCATATGTGCCTCCTGATGAGAGACTAATAAGTTTCGAAACCGGTAGAGGTGCTTGCAGCACTCTCTGATTGGACTGGAATATGGTTCGGCTGTATTTTCGTTTTGCAACGAAATTGAAAATGGTTATTCATTTTTGATTTACATTTACTCTGTGTGGAGTATGAAGGGAACCAGTCTCGTTGGAACTTTACCGCGCTGAGCAGATGTGACGTGAATTGTAAATTGTAGAATTCCCTCATCTTCCTTAGTCTCAGCATCCGTATGGCTTGCAAATTGTAGAAGCCTCGGAGGTGTAACCAGAGAAGGTTCCCATTGTTTTCATTCTGGTGGGATATGTTATATGCCATTAGAGTGAAAACTTAGTCTTTTGCTAGCAGTTGCCGCTAGGGCATCTATGCCATTTCGTTCGTTGCAATTCGGGACTGCACGCTGGGGTTTGTTTTGGTTGGATCGGGGAGAGCAGCATATGTGCCTCCTGATGAGAGACTAATAAGTTTCGAAACCGGTAGAGGTGCTTGCAGCACTCTCTGATTGGACTGGAATATGGTTCGGCTGTATTTTCGTTTTGCAACGAAATTGAAAATGGTTATTCATTTTTGATTTACATTTACTCTGTGTGGAGTATGAAGGGAACCAGTCTCGTTGGAACTTTACCGCGCTGAGCAGATGTGACGTGAATTGTAAATTGTAGAATTCCCTCATCTTCCTTAGTCTCAGCATCCGTATGGCTTGCAAATTGTAGAAGCCTCGGAGGTGTAACCAGAGAAGGTTCCCATTGTTTTCATTCTGGTGGGATATGTTATATGCCATTAGAGTGAAAACTTAGTCTTTTGCTAGCAGTTGCCGCTAGGGCATCTATGCCATTTCGTTCGCTGCAATTCGGGACTGCACGCTGGGGTTTGTTTTGGTTGGATCGGGGAGAGCAGCATATGTGCCTCCTGATGAGAGACTAATAAGTTTCGAAACCGGTAGAGGTGCTTGCAGCACTCTCTGATTGGACTGGAATATGGTTCGGCTGTATTTTCGTTTTGCAACGAAATTGAAAATGGTTATTCATTTTTGATTTACATTTACTCTGTGTGGAGTATGAAGGGAACCAGTCTCGTTGGAACTTTACCGCGCTGAGCAGATGTGACGTGAATTGTAAATTGTAGAATTCCCTCATCTTCCTTAGTCTCAGCATCCGTATGGCTTGCAAATTGTAGAAGCCTCGGAGGTGTAACCAGAGAAGGTTCCCATTGTTTTCATTCTGGTGGGATATGTTATATGCCATTAGAGTGAAAACTTAGTCTTTTGCTAGCAGTTGCCGCTAGGGCATCTATGCCATTTCGTTCGTTGCAATTCGGGACTGCACGCTGGGGTTTGTTTTGGTTGGATCGGGGAGAGCAGCATATGTGCCTCCTGATGAGAGACTAATAAGTTTCGAAACCGGTAGAGGTGCTTGCAGCACTCTCTGATTGGACTGGAATATGGTTCGGCTGTATTTTCGTTTTGCAACGAAATTGAAAATGGTTATTCATTTTTGATTTACATTTACTCTGTGTGGAGTATGAAGGGAACCAGTCTCGTTGGAACTTTACCGCGCTGAGCAGATGTGACGTGAATTGTAAATTGTAGAATTCCCTCATCTTCCTTAGTCTCAGCATCCGTATGGCTTGCAAATTGTAGAAGCCTCGGAGGTGTAACCAGAGAAGGTTCCCATTGTTTTCATTCTGGTGGGATATGTTATATGCCATTAGAGTGAAAACTTAGTCTTTTGCTAGCAGTTGCCGCTAGGGCATCTATGCCATTTCGTTCGTTGCAATTCGGGACTGCACGCTGGGGTTTGTTTTGGTTGGATCGGGGAGAGCAGCATATGTGCCTCCTGATGAGAGACTAATAAGTTTCGAAACCGGTAGAGGTGCTTGCAGCACTCTCTGATTGGACTGGAATATGGTTCGGCTGTATTTTCGTTTTGCAACGAAATTGAAAATGGTTATTCATTTTTGATTTACATTTACTCTGTGTGGAGTATGAAGGGAACCAGTCTCGTTGGAACTTTACCGCGCTGAGCAGATGTGACGTGAATTGTAAATTGTAGAATTCCCTCATCTTCCTTAGTCTCAGCATCCGTATGGCTTGCAAATTGTAGAAGCCTCGGAGGTGTAACCAGAGAAGGTTCCCATTGTTTTCATTCTGGTGGGATATGTTATATGCCATTAGAGTGAAAACTTAGTCTTTTGCTAGCAGTTGCCGCTAGGGCATCTATGCCATTTCGTTCGTTGCAATTCGGGACTGCACGCTGGGGTTTGTTTTGGTTGGATCGGGGAGAGCAGCATATGTGCCTCCTGATGAGAGACTAATAAGTTTCGAAACCGGTAGAGGTGCTTGCAGCACTCTCTGATTGGACTGGAATATGGTTCGGCTGTATTTTCGTTTTGCAACGAAATTGAAAATGGTTATTCATTTTTGATTTACATTTACTCTGTGTGGAGTATGAAGGGAACCAGTCTCGTTGGAACTTTACCGCGCTGAGCAGATGTGACGTGAATTGTAAATTGTAGAATTCCCTCATCTTCCTTAGTCTCAGCATCCGTATGGCTTGCAAATTGTAGAAGCCTCGGAGGTGTAACCAGAGAAGGTTCCCATTGTTTTCATTCTGGTGGGATATGTTATATGCCATTAGAGTGAAAACTTAGTCTTTTGCTAGCAGTTGCCGCTAGGGCATCTATGCCATTTCGTTCGTTGCAATTCGGGACTGCACGCTGGGGTTTGTTTTGGTTGGATCGGGGAGAGCAGCATATGTGCCTCCTGATGAGAGACTAATAAGTTTCGAAACCGGTAGAGGTGCTTGCAGCACTCTCTGATTGGACTGGAATATGGTTCGGCTGTATTTTCGTTTTGCAACGAAATTGAAAATGGTTATTCATTTTTGATTTACATTTACTCTGTGTGGAGTATGAAGGGAACCAGTCTCGTTGGAACTTTACCGCGCTGAGCAGATGTGACGTGAATTGTAAATTGTAGAATTCCCTCATCTTCCTTAGTCTCAGCATCCGTATGGCTTGCAAATTGTAGAAGCCTCGGAGGTGTAACCAGAGAAGGTTCCCATTGTTTTCATTCTGGTGGGATATGTTATATGCCATTAGAGTGAAAACTTAGTCTTTTGCTAGCAGTTGCCGCTAGGGCATCTATGCCATTTCGTTCGTTGCAATTCGGGACTGCACGCTGGGGTTTGTTTTGGTTGGATCGGGGAGAGCAGCATATG
This sequence comes from Diabrotica virgifera virgifera, assembly GCF_917563875.1. Classification (NCBI taxonomy): domain Eukaryota; kingdom Metazoa; phylum Arthropoda; class Insecta; order Coleoptera; family Chrysomelidae; genus Diabrotica; species Diabrotica virgifera. Next base: position 100,618,992 of record NC_065446.1, read on the forward strand.
TGCCTCCTGATGAGAGACTAATAAGTTTCGAAACCGGTAGAGGTGCTTGCAGCACTCTCTGATTGGACTGGAATATGGTTCGGCTGTATTTTCGTTTTGCAACGAAATTGAAAATGGTTATTCATTTTTGATTTACATTTACTCTGTGTGGAGTATGAAGGGAACCAGTCTCGTTGGAACTTTACCGCGCTGAGCAGATGTGACGTGAATTGTAAATTGTAGAATTCCCTCATCTTCCTTAGTCTCAGCATCCGTATGGCTTGCAAATTGTAGAAGCCTCGGAGGTGTAACCAGAGAAGGTTCCCATTGTTTTCATTCTGGTGGGATATGTTATATGCCATTAGAGTGAAAACTTAGTCTTTTGCTAGCAGTTGCCGCTAGGGCATCTATGCCATTTCGTTCGTTGCAATTCGGGACTGCACGCTGGGGTTTGTTTTGGTTGGATCGGGGAGAGCAGCATATGTGCCTCCTGATGAGAGACTAATAAGTTTCGAAACCGGTAGAGGTGCTTGCAGCACTCTCTGATTGGACTGGAATATGGTTCGGCTGTATTTTCGTTTTGCAACGAAATTGAAAATGGTTATTCATTTTTGATTTACATTTACTCTGTGTGGAGTATGAAGGGAACCAGTCTCGTTGGAACTTTACCGCGCTGAGCAGATGTGACGTGAATTGTAAATTGTAGAATTCCCTCATCTTCCTTAGTCTCAGCATCCGTATGGCTTGCAAATTGTAGAAGCCTCGGAGGTGTAACCAGAGAAGGTTCCCATTGTTTTCATTCTGGTGGGATATGTTATATGCCATTAGAGTGAAAACTTAGTCTTTTGCTAGCAGTTGCCGCTAGGGCATCTATGCCATTTCGTTCGTTGCAATTCGGGACTGCACGCTGGGGTTTGTTTTGGTTGGATCGGGGAGAGCAGCATATGTGCCTCCTGATGAGAGACTAATAAGTTTCGAAACCGGTAGAGGTGCTTGCAGCACTCTCTGATTGGACTGGAATATGGTTCGGCTGTATTTTCGTTTTGCAACGAAATTGAAAATGGTTATTCATTTTTGATTTACATTTACTCTGTGTGGAGTATGAAGGGAACCAGTCTCGTTGGAACTTTACCGCGCTGAGCAGATGTGACGTGAATTGTAAATTGTAGAATTCCCTCATCTTCCTTAGTCTCAGCATCCGTATGGCTTGCAAATTGTAGAAGCCTCGGAGGTGTAACCAGAGAAGGTTCCCATTGTTTTCATTCTGGTGGGATATGTTATATGCCATTAGAGTGAAAACTTAGTCTTTTGCTAGCAGTTGCCGCTAGGGCATCTATGCCATTTCGTTCGTTGCAATTCGGGACTGCACGCTGGGGTTTGTTTTGGTTGGATCGGGGAGAGCAGCATATGTGCCTCCTGATGAGAGACTAATAAGTTTCGAAACCGGTAGAGGTGCTTGCAGCACTCTCTGATTGGACTGGAATATGGTTCGGCTGTATTTTCGTTTTGCAACGAAATTGAAAATGGTTATTCATTTTTGATTTACATTTACTCTGTGTGGAGTATGAAGGGAACCAGTCTCGTTGGAACTTTACCGCGCTGAGCAGATGTGACGTGAATTGTAAATTGTAGAATTCCCTCATCTTCCTTAGTCTCAGCATCCGTATGGCTTGCAAATTGTAGAAGCCTCGGAGGTGTAACCAGAGAAGGTTCCCATTGTTTTCATTCTGGTGGGATATGTTATATGCCATTAGAGTGAAAACTTAGTCTTTTGCTAGCAGTTGCCGCTAGGGCATCTATGCCATTTCGTTCGTTGCAATTCGGGACTGCACGCTGGGGTTTGTTTTGGTTGGATCGGGGAGAGCAGCATATGTGCCTCCTGATGAGAGACTAATAAGTTTCGAAACCGGTAGAGGTGCTTGCAGCACTCTCTGATTGGACTGGAATATGGTTCGGCTGTATTTTCGTTTTGCAACGAAATTGAAAATGGTTATTCATTTTTGATTTACATTTACTCTGTGTGGAGTATGAAGGGAACCAGTCTCGTTGGAACTTTACCGCGCTGAGCAGATGTGACGTGAATTGTAAATTGTAGAATTCCCTCATCTTCCTTAGTCTCAGCATCCGTATGGCTTGCAAATTGTAGAAGCCTCGGAGGTGTAACCAGAGAAGGTTCCCATTGTTTTCATTCTGGTGGGATATGTTATATGCCATTAGAGTGAAAACTTAGTCTTTTGCTAGCAGTTGCCGCTAGGGCATCTATGCCATTTCGTTCGTTGCAATTCGGGACTGCACGCTGGGGTTTGTTTTGGTTGGATCGGGGAGAGCAGCATATGTGCCTCCTGATGAGAGACTAATAAGTTTCGAAACCGGTAGAGGTGCTTGCAGCACTCTCTGATTGGACTGGAATATGGTTCGGCTGTATTTTCGTTTTGCAACGAAATTGAAAATGGTTATTCATTTTTGATTTACATTTACTCTGTGTGGAGTATGAAGGGAACCAGTCTCGTTGGAACTTTACCGCGCTGAGCAGATGTGACGTGAATTGTAAATTGTAGAATTCCCTCATCTTCCTTAGTCTCAGCATCCGTATGGCTTGCAAATTGTAGAAGCCTCGGAGGTGTAACCAGAGAAGGTTCCCATTGTTTTCATTCTGGTGGGATATGTTATATGCCATTAGAGTGAAAACTTAGTCTTTTAAATTTAAGTATTTATAGCCAAATAGTCATTTTAATAATTATAAATAAATGTTATAAAAAAAAATAATGTTATATTTTATCATTAGGCTTAATATAATAAAATAGGTTATATTTATATTATGATAGCGCTTCGTGTTAATACAACGCATGCGTAATCCATGAAATCATCTGAACTAGGTTCAGAAATCTTTGAACGGCCGAATTCCAGCGTTCAAGTTTAAACTGTCATCGGTTGAACGTGAATTGAGAAAGACGATTTTAACTTTAAACTGACGTTCACTAAGGGCCAACTTCTCATATCGAGTTCAACTCCAGTTTAACCTGAAATTCTAGTAAACGTCATAGTCCAGGGCTCATCTGTTTTGAGATGGACGTTGAGAGGTGACTGAATTTTTTTTGAAGAAATTGCTTGAAAATAAATCAAATAATAATATTTGAGTTATCCTCCCTCTCAAAAAGGTCCGGAACATTGTTTAAATAATAAAAATGTCAAAAAATGAAGGAAAAATTCGATTTTTTTCTTCGATTTTTGATTATTACTTTAAAAATATTCATTTCCGTGAAAAGTTTTATTGACATAAAAGTTGCGTAATTAAATTTCCTACAATATAGAAGTGGTAAAAAATTTAAAAAATAGTCACCCTTGTTGCAAAATAGCAATAATTGCGAAAAAACCTTACAAAAACATGTATTCGCATTTTACGTTTTTCAACCATTTATGCTATACCTAGGACCTTCATATTTCACTCATAAAAACTTTGTGATACAGTAAAACAGTACTTTAAATTTCATTAAGATCGGTTCAATATATTTTGCAAAATAAATTTTGCAATCCAGCTTTCGCAAAAAAAATTCATTTTTTCAAAATGTTACAGGATTGAAAATAAAGCAGGTAGCAAGTTGAATTTTTTTTGCTTATAGAAGTGTACTGTACCTTTCATTTGCAGTTTGCAAAATTAAAATCGATTAATTACCACGGCGTCAGGAAATTTTTTAAATAAACATTAATTTTTGGTGCTACGCGCAGGACATCGGTGTTCGATTCACACAAGTTGATTTCCACCAAAATTTGTTCCAATCTTTATCTAATATATTATTTTCTTACTCTATACCTTGTTGTATTTTAATATTTTAATTCCACAAAAATCAAACTAATTTTATTATTGTTTGTGAAATATTGTTTAAACAATTGCATATGTTTAAAAATAATAAACTTTTATTCTCTAAGTTAAAATATATGAAAAATAAAGTTTTTGGTAATAAAAGTGTTATTTCAATGGATAGAGTGTGTTTTTATTTTGCAATAAACAAATTTATGTATTTATATCGAAATGTAATAAAAATTAAAATGTATCAATCATTATCAAAGGTTATTTGAATGCCCAATAAGAGCAAACTATCCGCTGTCCTGCGCGTAGCACCAATAATTAATGTTTATTTAAAAAAATTCCTGACACCGTGAGAGTTAATCAATTTTAATTTTGCAAAATTACAAATGAAAGGTACAGTACACTTCTATAAGAAAAAAAATTCAACTTGCTATCTGCTTTATCTTCAGTCCTGTAACATTTTGAAAAAATTAATTTTTTTTGCGAAAGCTGGATTGCAAAATTTACTTTGCAAAATCTATTGAACCGATCTTAATGAAATTTACAGTATTGTTTTATTGTATTATAAAGTTTTTCTGGGTGAAATATGAAGGTCCTAAGTGTAGCATAAATTGTTGAAAAACGTAAAATGCGAATACTTGTTTTTGTATGTTTTTTTCGCAGTTATTGCTATTTTGCAACATGGGTGACTATTTTTTAAAATCTTAACCAATTCTTTGTTGTAGGTAATTTAATTACGCAACTTTTATGTCAGTACATCTTTTCTCGAAAATGAACACTTTTAAAGTTATAATCAAAAAACGAAGAAAAAAATCGAATTTTTCCTTCATTTTTTGACATTTTGATTATTTAAACAATGTTCCGGACCTTTTTAAGAGGGAGGATAACTCAAATATTATTATTTGATTTATTTTCAAGCAATTTCTGCAAAAAAATTTTAGTCACCTCTCAACGTCCAAATGTACTAATATTTTTACAGATGAGCCCTGGTCTATCAGTTTAAAGTCAAAATCGCCTTTCTCAATTCACGTTCAACCGATGGCAGTTTAAACTTGAACGATGCTTGAACGGTGGAATTCGGCCGTTCAAAGATTTCAGAACTCAGTTCAGATGATTTCATGGACTACGCATGCGTTGTATTAACACGAAACGCTGTCATAATATAAATATATCCTATTTTATTATATTAAGCCTAACGATAAACGATAACAGTATTTTTGTTTTTATAATATTTATTTATAATTATTAAAATGACTATTTGACTATAAATACTTACCTAAATTTAACTTTATTCAAAAACAGCATAAAAAATGGCGACAGTTATTTACCTTTTGCCATTACCAATGCCATTTTGGCATTTCTCGAAAGCTGTAGAACGTGCACTGTTATGAACGTGCAATGAGAAATGCATTCCAAACAAATCCAAAGATCACCGGTGAACCTGGTTCAACTGAACCATAGATTACCGCAGATATGAGAAATCGACCCTAAAAGTTCAGGTTAAACTGGAGTTGAACTCGATATGAGAAATTGACCCTTAGTCAGGTTCAGCTTAAGAATTATTTATAACTAAATATTGCAATTATTATGGGTTTAATACAGTAAAAAATATAAGTTTATGGTCTCCAATAAATGCGTTAAGGCTGTATGACACTATGCATTTTCTTGTATCGTTTCTAATATCGTTTCTGATATGTCAAAAAAATGCATAGTGTCATACACAGATACAAGAAACGATATCAGAAACGATACAAGAATTTGTGTCAGACACATATTCTTGTACAAGAACTGCGCCAATTTCTGCGCAAAGAGCAAAAAACGTAAAACCTGCTGGTAAAACATCTAAATGTCATAATGGCGGCTGGAAATGAGATCATATGATTTAGGACTTGATGAATTTATTTGTGGTTTTGTAGGTATTATTTATAAATCTTTTACTGATACTTAATATACCGTTTGGTATGGACTAATGTTCTAATGGTTCTACTAATAACCATATATTTAGCTCCTAGTAAAGTTCAAACTATAACTTTGGGTCTGGGTTTCATGTTGCATAATCTTTTAATAGAGGAAAATATAATAGTTCCTAATTTGGATCAAACTGAAGATAATTCTAATGCAAATATTTTAGCACAAATATCAAAACAAAATAAAAAACACAAATAATCAACAGTCAACGTGAAAATTCTGGTTAATATTAAAATAATATGTTTTTAAAAGTTTATAAATTTTATAAAATTCTTAAAATCAGCTGTAGACGCAGTACTACCATACCAATGTAACGAGAAACAGGGTGACAAACAAAATTTCGACCAATCACGTGCCGAATTTCATACAATTTTCGATACAAGAACTTGCATAGTGTCATACAGGGCACAAATGTACGTACAAGAAACGATACAAGAAAATGTATACAACTTCTGATATCAGAAACGATATTAGAAATGATACAAGAAAATGCATAGTGTCATACAGCCTTTAGGTTGCGCACAGAGTCACGCTGTAAGTCGTGTCTATATGCTTAATACAATAAATAATAGTTGCGGTCGGTTATCGTACCCCGAACGTAGCATCAAACTGCTGTACATGGCTTCACAGGCGGTAGTCACCAATAAACGCCATACGCTGCCTACACTCTCACGCAGTAGGTTGCGTATGTACGCTTTATACAATAAAATGAATACGGTCTCTACTGGATGTGAAACGCAGTGTCTATCTGCTGTGAGCGACTTCAAATGTTAGAAGCAGCGTCTTTAGTTATTTTCGAGCATTGCAACGTACGGCTGGTACAGGTTTTAATCTAGAGAAATGAGTAAAACAAGTAATAAAAAAGAACAAGACCAGTTTTTTATCAACAAGTTGAAACATCGCACTTGACTGATAACGAAAATGATCGGAATGTTGTTGCCGGAGATACAAACGCTGTACCCAACCTACGGCATTTATTAGTAACCACACCTAACTCTGGACAAGACCTACGTTGTTTATTGATAAACATGGCCTATATTTTGTATTAACTACGTGAAGTTGCCGGTGACTGACAAAGGCTGTATGCAACTTCTGGCTTAAGGCTGTACGTAGCCTACGGCATTTATTGGAGACCACAGCCTTAGATTATTTATTGCATGTGAAATATTGAACACCAAAAAAATAATATCAAAATGTTCTTACCAATTATTGGAGCATCAAATCGTTTCGCTACTCCCATAAAACAGTTTGTATTGAAAACTTCTAGCAACACGAGATCAAATTTGTTATCTTCTTTCAGAAATGAATGCAAATTGGGGTGTGCCAATCCTTCTGAACATACAGTTTCAGCCATTGATGATAATAAAAACATCACAGTGTATCTATTTAATTGTGTTCCTACAAAAAATATGCAAATTAAAAATAAAGTTTTTAGCAGATAATAATATAGATACTATAAAACACTTACTTATGGTGCAGATACAGTATTGTACTTATACAGAGCAATAATAGTATATTATGCAACGAGCATTTAATGATGGTCATTATGAAGCGAGTATGAGGGTTACGAAACGAGCCGTATGCGGCGAGTTTCATATAGAGTACGAGCTTCATAGTGATAATTAAATACAAGTTGTATACTAAAAATATATATAAAAAATGTATTCAAATTTATTAATTTTGTAACACAAATAAATTCAGTAGTTTGTAATAACAACATACAAAAATCTAATGTTATAGGTGGTTAAAAGTTGGTAATAGTCTTTAGAGACAGAGTAACAAACTGGATGCGTTGTGTGTAACAGACCCTCTTACTATAAATATGTCAATTGTTTGGTTTGGATTGTTGCAGTTGCAACCTGGCTTGGGACGTTTTCCCGATTTATGGAGGTTATGAGCACATATACCATGTTCTGTTCTGATGCGGTTTAAGGTCTTCCAAATACGCAGTGGTTGGTTGAAACCACTGGGTTTTATGACTGGGTTAATTATATTTTATACATCGGTTGGGGCAATTTCAGTCCAACGCATCTGCCATTCGTAGTTGATGTTGAAGATATTTGCTGTCAGTTGTTGTCCTAATAACATTGGCGGTTTCCTATATTGAAGGGCGTCTTGTCTTGTTGGAACGGGCGGGGATATGTGGCTGAGTAATGGGAGCTGGACTAGTTCTGATGCAGCGACTTATTGTTCTCATTGACATGCTAAGCTTCCATTTTTTTTGTGTAATCGTCATTCAATCTTTGCTTGTCCACTGCTGGACATTAATCTCCCTCATAATTTTCCATCTATTTTTCATTTCTTTGTATATATGTTACCGGCCAAACCCGATTTCAGGATAAACTAGTTTGCCCTAAGCGCGTTAGATTAAACTAGTATGGCCTAGGCCAAACTAGTTTGTCCTATCGCGCGTAGGCCAAACTAGTTTGTCCTAGGCCAAACTAGTTCATCCTGATATAAATACACACACTTCAGGCCAAACTAGTTTATCCTGATATAATAAAGACTCACACTTCAGGATAAACTAGTACGACCTAGTCTAAACCAATTTAACCGAGTCGAAAGTAATTTAGCGAACATGTAAGAAGTTTTACATGCGGGGAATTCCCAAATCACGTCCCAACAGGGATCGCAAAAAATATAATACATCGATATATTATATCATATTATGACATCGTATTATGACATGCATTAATCATACATCGAATGAAGATATTGATACATGCTATAAATCAATATATTGTTGTGTAATAATTAAAGAATATAAGAAATAATAAATAAAAGGATTGGGTTTTCTCCAAAAATTAAAAGAAAAAATACACATACGAATAAAATCGAGTACGAATTAATATTGTTTTCACCAATTTTGAAAAACTGTGAAAACGTTGAATTATCCACGTCCGTCTGTCTGTCTGTCCGTGAACTCAACTCCTCGTCATTATACCAGGTAGAATGACAAATGAGATGTCAACTAAAAGCTTATTAATCCAAGGATGGTACTAAAGGTGAGAAATTTGACCTAGGCTGTCTGTCCGTCCGACCGCGGATATAACTCAATATTATTGTTTGTTTGTTACGAATAATTATAATTTTAATAAAAATTATTATTTTTCCAAGAACAAAGTATTTTATTCAATTTATTATTTATATTAAGCCGTACTAGTCCGCTGAATTACTTTCTTCTTCTTGGCTTTTTCCCATTGTGAGTTTGCCGTTTTCATCTTCCATAGCACTCTATTCTCCCAGTCGCCATCTCTGAGGTCTCTATCTATCATAGCATTTCCTATGTGAGTTTTCCATCTTACAGCAGGTCTTCCCCGCGGGTCTTAGTCCAGTAATCTTTTCGGCCACTTGTGCTCCGGCATTCTTTGTACATGCCCGTACCGTTTCAGGGCTCTACTTTTACTATCACAACTGTTTTTAATTGAGCATTCTACTTCTATTCTGTTTCATATTTCCTCTGTTCATATTCTATTCTACCTGGTAATTTGTAGACACCTTTTCATAAACTCCAATTCAACTGTTCGTATTTTATTTCGTATTATTGTTCTCACTGGCCACTTTTCCGCTCTTGTAGGGTCATATTCAGCACTAAGCCCTGAAAAATCCTTTTTTGTTTTCTTTAGTTAGAGTGTTCTTCCATATTATCATTCGATGGAGTACTTTCGTGGCTTGTTTTCCCCGTAATATTTTCATTTCTATATCTTTCATACAAGTGCCATCTCGGTTTATCATTTACCCTAAATACTTAAAAGTTTTACAACTCTTAATAGTGTCTTCTAAACTTACATTTAAATCAGAAACCAACCTGTAATCAATTATGTACTTTCGACTAGATTAAATTGGTTTAGACTAGGCTAAACTAGTTTATCCTGATATAAAAACATACACTTCAGGATAAACTAGTTTGGCCTGAAGTGTGCATCTTTATATCAGGATAAACTAGTTTGGCCTAGGACAAACTAGTGTGGCCTACGCGCGATAGGACAAACTAATTTGGCCTAGGCCATACTAGTTTATCCTAACGCGCTTAGGACAAACTAGTTTAGCCTAGGCCTAACTAGTTTGTCCTAAAATCGGGTTTGGCCGGTAACATATACACTGTTTATCCCCACCAGCGCACAATACTCAGCCACATAATTACAGACCTAGACTAATTACACATATTATATGTGCTATAAAGATTCTTAGACATTCGCTGATAGGGTAGCACTATGTTCTTCATTTGGTCCTCTAACTTTGAGTTTGCCTTATTGTCTTCATTCTTGTGGATTGGTAGTATAAATTGAAATTTTTTTAACAAAAAATGTTGACCAATGTAAGGTAAAAATCAATGTAAATAAATATTTAATAAGATATCTATAAATTAAATTTTACAACCGTAGATACACTTATTCTAAAATAATTCGAATATTACGAGACTATTATTGTTTTTCTCAGTAAAGCATATCGTGTAAATTGTGGACAACACAATGTACATAATATGTATCAACAAATAATTATACCAGAAAATTTTATTTTAGATAATGAAAACAGCAAACTTACTGCAAATATTTTAGGATTGGTTAGATATATTCTTAAATACATATCATAAAAAGCATTGACTGAAAAGTAAAAAACTATTTACAGAATTATACAAGTGAAAAGATTTCGCAGGTACTAAAAAAAAAAAAAAGAAAAAAGAACAGGAACAAATGCTACTACATCAATAAAGGAGCAGTATGTTAGTAGATGCGTTTCTAAAAAAATTTTAAGATTTAAAAATTAAAAAATTTTGTACTCTTAGGCAATTGTTTTTTTTTTTCAAAATAACTAAAAGTAACAAAAATACCCAAAAATTATCTTTTTAGACAAAATTAATTTTCTGATGTTTTTTGGGGAAAGATTTAGTTATCGATCGGTCTCTAAGGTTATTTCGACGTTTTAAATTAATACCCCTGTTGAGGGGTGGCATACACCCCCATGGTTAAAGCATATATCAGCAATATACCTATATAACCTATTGTTATTTGAGTTATTTTACAACTACTGTCAATATTTGAAGTAAATTAATGCAGTTTTAAAGAATTCGGAGGTATAATCGTTTCGCTAAACTCAGATACAACTGGCTAGTGATTTTCGTAAGTAATTTTGCCAATTTTGGTAAAATTTGCAAAACATAATTACTAAATAGTTAATAATTACTAAATATAGTCGGTTCGCTAAACTCAGACACCACGGGCTAGTGATTTGAATAGGTAATTTTTTTGTTTTTGGCCAATTTTGCCAAAATTGGCAAAATTACTAACTATTTAGTAATTATTAACTATTTAGTTATTATTTTCTTGCCAATTTTACCAAATTCGTTAAATTACTTACTAAAATCACGAGCCAGTTGTGTCTGAGTTTAGCGAACCGACTATAATTAGTAATTTAGCCAATTTTGGCAAAAGTGACAAAAACAAAAAATTACCTACTAAACTCATTATCCAGTTGTGTCTGAGTTTATCGAACCGACTATAATATCCCTTTATTAGGTTCAGTTACCGGACTTAATACTGCATTAAGTACTGCCATAAAAATATACGAAAAAATAGTAAACAAAAGAGTAACCTGAAAAGTTGACAGCACCCTTGAGGTGTTAAAAAGCGGATTTGGAAAATAGACCTGGACCCCGCATACCAAAAAAAAGTTGATTAATAGCAAGCCGAAAATTTGTTAACAGCTTAACGGTGTCTAGTCGGACAAACTTTGATGTACCGGAATACTGGAACAGGGGAAGTTTTAATTGTGGAACCGTTTAAAAATTTGAAACGTTTGAAACAGGACTTTCAATTTATTTGTTACCCTTTCATTAAACTCTCATGCAAAAATCAGACTGCTATTACTAAAACCAACATGATTCCTGTTATTTCACATGTTCTTCATGTTCCACTCATTAAAATGTCCAGTTGGTGATAAATAGAAGTCTGATTTTTGCACGAGAGTTTAATGAAATGGTAACAAATCAATTGGAAGTTCTGTCCGACAAAATACAACGATTTCGTAGTCTGACGTTCCAAACTTTTAACCTGTTCCACAATTAAAACTTCCCCTGTTCCAGTGCTCCCATACATCAAAGTTTGTCCGACTAGACACCGTTAAGCTATAAACAGATTTTCAACTTGCTATTAATCAACATTTTTTTGGTAGGCAGGATCCAGGTCTAAAAGGCAGAACACCCACGATAATATTTATATTTACCATCAAACAAATAATTAACAGAAAAATACTAGCAATCGCACAAAAAAGACGTGTCTAGCTTTAATATAGACCTTGAAAAGATTTTTGACACGGTACCTAGCAAAAATTGTGGCAAATAGAGAAGAGAGGTATTAATAAAAAAATTGGTAAGGGTAATTACGAACATTTAAAACGAATATCAATTATGACATCCGCCAAAAAAGAACATCAGACAGATTTCCTACAAACGAGGAGGAGGATTATGTCCAATGTTATTATTTATAATATTTATAGATCAGATAATTAAAACATGTAACGTAAAAGTGAAAAAAATGCGTATAGAAATTAAAGAACAGTAGACATATCAGAAGGAGCATTCGCTGACGATGTCGTCATAATGGCCGAAAAGGAGAAACAACTACAAAGAAATATAAAAATCTGAAATAAAGTACTGAAAAAGTATGGAATGACAATTAATAAAAATAAAACAAAAGTTATGGCGATAGGAGAAAACGAACAGGTAGAAAAGATAAACATAAAGATAGAAGAAGTAAATATAGAACAAGCACGAACCTTAGGACGAACCAATAATTAGGAATGGAATTAGGAGACAACGGAAGATAGGAAACGGATATAAATAATGGAATTAAAAAAAGCAATGAACCTATACTGTGAGGCATAAATTAAGGATATAGAAAATGTATGCACATTTTCATAGTTGCTTTTTTCGTGAACGGATGAACGGATTCCGCTAATTCTTTTTATTATTTTAGATATTTTTTTAGTATTTACACAGTTGTGCAAACATTTACCCAAACTTTTTTTTGGAATTACTTATACCGGGTGGAAGAAAAGAAATGTTTTTCTTATGTTAAATTTGAAACGCCCTGTATGGAGGACGAGGTACAAATCGGAGTATACATCAAAATATTATTGTAGTCTTATGTTTTGTGAACATTTTGCTTTTTGAATATCCCTGATATCTTTAGAAACAAAGAAAATAGACGGTTTTGTAGTTTAGCATGTGTTTTAACTGAAACAAAAGTTTGAAGACACCCTGTAGGGAGGAAAAGGTAAAAAGGTGGTCATGCATCGACACTATGTTGTAGCATTGATTAGTAACTACACAGATAATAATAAGAAGAGAATAACTACAGTTGTGTAGTTATTAATCAATGGTTGTAGTCTCATATCTTGTGAACCTTTTATTTTTTTAATTTCTCTGATATCTTTAACAACCTTACCACTTATCATAACACTAAGATGAAATTATTTCCTATATAGGGTGCGAAAGGGAAAGAGTGTTCAAAAAAATGTGTGTAATGTACAGCTGGTTCCTAAAAAAACTGTTACAACTTACGAGTAAGATTTGATCATTTTGAGCAGTGTAGTTGATTGGTTTGACATCATATTATATTTATTATGACAGACTAATAATAAAATAAACAAACAAACAATAAACAACTGATTACATATGTTAATTTATAAATTGTCAAATTTAATTCATAAATTCAAAATTTTTGAAAGATTGCTGCTACAAAGAATATACGCAGATCATGAATTCCTAACATTACTAGAAGAACATCAGTTTGGTTTTCGGGAAAATCACTCTACTACACAACAAGTCCATCGAATAGTAAATGAAATATCAAAAACTCTCGAAGAAAAGAAATACTGTAACTCTGTATTCCTAGATATCTCACAAGCGTTTGACAAAGTTTGGCACAGAGGTCTGCTTTACAAAGTAAAATTTGCACTATCTAGTAACTATTTCCTCCTAATCAAATCCTACTTATCAAATAGATACTTCTCAGTAAAATTCAAAGACCAACAATCCAGCCTCTGTCCTATTAACTCCGGAGTTCCGCAAGGTAGTGTTCTCGGGCCGCTGCTGTTCTCACTCTACACAGCCGATATACCAGAGTCTTATAATACTACGATCGCTTCCTTTGCTGATGACGTAGCAATACTAGCTGTAAATGAAGATAACATACAAGCCTCACAAGACCTGCAACACCATCTGGACACACTCAGTGAATGGTACACAAAATGGAGAACAAAAGTAAACAAAACAAAATCATCTCAAATAACGTTTACCAACCGCCACAACACATGCCCACCTGTAAGAATGGAAAATGAACGAATACCAACAGTAACAGACGCTAAATACCTTGGCCTCCATCTTGACCAACGTATTACTTGGAAGAAACATATCCATACCAAAAGAAGACAACTAGACTTGAAATTCCGGCAAATGTATTGGCTTCTGAGACGCAGATCAAAACTCAACATCCAAAACAAAATTATTCTGTACAAATCAATACTCAAATCTATTTGATACTACGGACTACACCTCTGGGGCTGTGCAAAGTCAACATCACTGAATATCATCCAAAGATTTCAGTCTAAAGTTCTAAGATCAATAGTGGATGCACCATGGTACGTAACTAATCAAACACTTCACGAAGACTTAAATATACCTTTCATCAGAGAAGAAATCCATCGAGCCACGGAGTCACAAAATGAGCGTACCATTCACCATGACAATGAGTTAGTAAGGGAATTATTCCATAATAGCCCTGCAACAAGGAGACTAGATAGAACCTGGCCTTAGGACCTATTTTAAAACTTAAACATAAATAGAATAAGATAAGGCATCATTGGAAGTCTCTTCTTCATGCCCAAAAACATGGAACAAATTTACTTAATACTCTTTTAATGATGTAGATTGTAAATAAACATAATTACATAAAAAAAATAAACTGTCATAATTATTAAGGTCTAAATATTGATATTATTTTGAATCCTTGTAATTTTCGCATCTTCAAAAGGATTCTCTTCTAATCTCTCCAAAAGCGTAGATACTATCTTCATGAGCGGTAGATATTTTTGGTCTTCCAGAACTTTGCTTTCTTTCGAGAGTTTCTTGTTCTCTCCATCTTTTATTAATATTAAAAACTGTTCTGCTTATCGACCGAGAGGCAGCGCTGAAAAATCTCTTTGAATTTACTAAAGCTAGATTTTTCACTGTTGATTACTGTTACTGTGTAGAGAAACATACTGCGGTCGGTCAAGCGAAACGTAGAACAGGGGTTGTTACTGAGAGGGTATCAAAATTGCTTTCCTACGAAGGTAATTAAATCCGTTTACTACTGCTGAAAATCAGTACACACATTCTAAATTAAATATAAATAAAAGTTATTATAGTCGGTCAGCTGTATGACGGGACAAAGCCGGTCGGTCGGCCCCAATAGTCGATTGAGGAAATGAAGCATTTTGGCTCGCAATTTTTTCGTCCAGCATGGATTTACTTGAAATTTTCACAGAAGGTAGGGAATAGTTCAAAGATCATTTTCTATATCATGCCGCTATCATACGCTAAAACCTTGGGAGTGGTTGCCACCCCATCTCGGGGGTGGGAATTTTTTATTACATTTTAACCATGTGATTCGACGGAAAAAGTGATTCTAAGAAAAAAATGTTCTTTACATTTTCTTCGTAAAACTAATATTTTTCGAGTTATTCGCGCTTGAAGATAACAGTTTTCGACGAAAAAATCGACTTTTTGAAGTTATACTTCTTTAAGCGCGATTGAGATTGAGGGTGAATTTATATTGATCTGCGCGCATGCGCACACCGACAGTATGGTATTAGTCGTTATACGGGCTCTGATTGGGTGTTGAAATGATCTGTCAATAATAAATAATTGTTCAATATGAAGGTAAACAAATGTATAATATATTAGTTTTATTGTTGTGAGGACAGAAACAAAAAAGTTTATAATTGTAGTGACATTTAAATAGTTTTTTAAAGCAACAGGTACGTAATAATTGTAAATGTATCATAGGTACCTACCTATTTGAACCTACCAAAATACATAGTATGTAATACCTTTATTTACATAATTTGATTACCATCAAAATTTCTATCAATGTTCACCTAATATATTGTTTTCTTACTCTACGTTTTGTTGTATTTTTTCAATTCTAAATCATTTCAATTCAAAATCAAAATAATTTAATTTAATTCAAATATGTCAAAAGATTAATCCGTTTAGTTAATCGATCTTCGCACATAATGACACATTGCCTCCGTGGCGAAGCGTTTAAGGCGAATGAACCCCAATATACCAACCGCGCTGATACCTGGTTCGAATCCAAATAAAAACTTTTATTTTTTTATTTTTTTTATACATTTTATGATTGTAAGTATATTTATTATATAATTTTATTTTCAGAAAATACGTATTTAGTTAAAAAAATTTCCGACAATTAATGTTTAGAAATCATTTGTGGCATTTCTAATGTGTTTGTGTGTGTTTTATTCTTTTATTATTTTAATTTTTGGCACTGTTTTAATAAAAATGTTTGAGAAGTAGTAAGTATAAATTAGTTTAATATTTAAATAAAATATAAATAAAAAGTATATTAATTTCGCTTAAATCATATAATAGAAGTATAACTTCTTACGTGCGTACAAAGTACACACACATTCTTTTTTAGAGGGTTTTTTGAGAATACCTCGAAAAATATGGATTTAATCAAAAAAACTGCAGATATCAAAATTGTATCTTTTAGTAACACAAACCAAATTCTTTTCCAATAATATCTTTAAGACAAATACAAACCGAGATACGGTATGTTAAAGGTTAGCTTTTTTCGTCAAATGCATAATTTGAAATATTCAAAGTCAAATAATGGAAAAAATGTGGATTTTTCGAGAAAAACTTAAATATTCTTTTTTCAAGTATACAATTAGACCTTTCAAAAAAAAAAAAAATAAAAAGTTTCTATCATGAAAATTAAGCGACTTATAATCAAAAAAATGTCGGTACCGGCTTTTCTCTACGAAAAAATCAGTGAAAACAACCCCCTAATTACCTTTCTAATTCAAAATTGGTCTTAACCTTTCTGTAGTGCCTTTTATATTTATATTAAAATATACACTCAACGAGTTTGACCTATTTAAAATGCCTAATTTTGGAAAAATTGAAGTTTAAAAAAAAATTGATTTTTTGCAATTTGGTATTTTTCACCTTTTACTTCAAAGTATCTCCGAAATACTGAAGATACGAAAAAAACTATAAACTACCAAATTGTAGAATTTTTAATGACTAAAGTTACCCTGTGTATAGATTTTCATTACAGTACACATTTAGCCAGATATAGCTGTTTAAAACCACTATTTACCAGCAAACACCCCCTTATTCGAGCCCTTTAAACCCTCCCCCAATTAAAAACTAAGGGATCTTACGGAATTTAATTTACACAGACTTATAGCTCTTTAAAAATCTAACAAAACCATTTTTGAAAAAAATTTTTATCGCCAAAAATATACAGAATATTTTTCGAGGTATTCTCAAGAAACCCTCTAAAAAAGTCGATTTTTTTCGTCGAAAAACTGTTATTTTTAAGCGCGAATAACTCGAAAAATATTAGTTTTACGAAGAAAATGTAAAAAAATTTTTCTTTTCGAGTCACTTTTTCCATCGAATTACATGCATACATTCTTTAGCAGTGAAAGAAACAGTATGTAAATAATAAGTATTTTTCCTTCAAAATACACTGCTCAATTTTCTACAAAATACGCTTTAAGAGTCGTATCATTTTTTTAGGAACAAGCTGTACCTCTGGCTATTTAAAGAGCCTCCACGTAGACACCAAATCCGTATTACTTTCAGGAAAATTCCACCCCAAAACATCACAGAGCCTCCGTTAAACAATCTCGTCTCTCTTATGCTGCGCTGTGCATACCGCTTACCTGGTCGACAAATCTCTCTTATAGGTGTCGACCAGAACTGTTTGCGTTATGTGCCTTTCTATTTTTAATGCTTTGTTAACTGTTATTTTTATTGTTAATTTGGTTTTGTTTCAGTTAAAACACATGTTAAAGAGTAAAACCATTTATTTTCTTTGTTATTTTCTTTGTTTCTAAAGATATCGGGAAGGTTCAAAAACCAAAATGTTTACAAAGGACAAGACTACAATATGATTCCGATGTGTTCTCAGATTTGTAACTCGTCCTCCCTACAGGGTGTTTCAAACTTAAAATAAGAAAAATATTTCCTTTCTTCCACCCGGTATAAGTAGAAAAATAAAGTTTGAGTAAATCTTTGCACAACTGTGTAAATACTAAAGAAATATCTAAAATAATAAAATTTTTTTAGCGAGATCCGTTAATTCGTTCACGAAAAAATCAACTATGAAAATGAGCAAACATTTTCTATATCCCTAACTTATGCCTCGCAGTGTATATTATGCACAATGAATTCCTAAATAACAACGAAATATTAAGAAAACCAAAAAATAACGTTTCAAGTCAATATATACAGTGCGTCCATAAAATAACGCATACATTCATTATTTCGTAAACCGGAGACTTTAAGGAATAATCCCGAAACAAGTCGATTTTTATTTTTAAATTACGATTTTTTGGCATACATCATATCATACTAGTGACGTCATCCATCTGGGCGTGATGACGTAATCGATGATTTTTTTAATGAGAATAGGGGTCATGTAATAGCTCATTTGAAAGGGTATGTAATTCTCTATTCAATAATATATGTAATTTGTTTAATTCTAAATATATTTTATTGGTGCCAGAAAACATAAAAATGTTTTATTTAAAAAATAAACCTTGATTTTCGCTTAAGCGTAATGTTAAACTTTCAACAGGCAGGTGGGTGGCAGCTTTAACATTGAATTTAAGCGAAAAGCAATATTTATTATTTGTCAAATAAACATATATTCCTGTTTTCTGACAAAAGTAAAACGAATTTTAAAGTAAATAAGTTACATACATTCTTCTTTTTGTCTCAATTAATTTAATTAAAAAATTATTTTTGGAGACCCTGTATAAATAATTATGTTATTGTTTCTATCCTTGTTAATACCCTTTCAAATGAGCTATCACATGACCCCTATTCTCATTTAAAAATATCATCGATTACGTTATCAAGCCTAGATGGATGACGTCACTAGTATGATATATATGTTACCGGCCAAACCCGATTTCAGGACAAACTAGTTTGGTCTAACTAGTTTGTCCTAACGGCCTTAGGACAAACTAGTATGGCCTAGGCCAAACTAGTTTATCCTATCGCGCGTAGGCCAAACTAGTTTATCCTAGGCCAAACTAGTCTATCCTAATATAAATAAACACACTTCAGGCCAAACTAGTTTATCCTGATATAAAGACGTACACTTCAGGCCAAACTAGTTTATCCTGATATAATAAAGATTCACACTTCAGGATAAACTAGTACGGCTTTCTTCTTCTTCTTCTTCTTCTTCTTCTTCTTCTTGTGGTGCCTATCCGCTTCGGATGTTGGCGACCATCATGGCAATCTCTACTTTTCACACTGCTGCTCTGAAAAGACTTGTAGTGGTTGTGTTAAAAAAAGTACGTAGATTTTTCTAGGTCTTTTTTTAGATGCGTCTGTACATAAATACGATATGATGATTTTTAAAATAATTTTCTGTCTGAATTAAACATCATATATCTCGCGCGCAAAACGAGCGCAAAACGCGCGCATAACGCTCGCATACGGCGCGCGAAACGCGCGATTTATTCTCGCACAACGCGCGCTTTAGGCGCGCCTTTTGCGCACTTTATGCGCGCGTTTGCGCACCTTATGCGCGCGTTTTGCGCGCGGGAAATATGATGTTTAATTCAGACAGAAAATTATTTTAAAAATCATCATATCGTATTTACCGACGCATCACCTGAAGTGTGAATCTTTATTATATCAGGATAAACTAGTTTGTCCTGAAGTGTGCGTCTTTATATCAGGATAAACTAGTTTGGCCTAGGATAAACTAGTTTGGCCTACGTGCGATAGGATAAACTAGTTTGGCCTAGGCCATACTAGTTTATCCTAAGGCGGTTAGGGCAAATTAGTTTGGCCTAGGCCAAACTAGTTTGTCCTGAAATCGGGTTTGGCCGGTAACGTATATATATATATATATATATATATATATATATATATATATATATATATATATATATATATATATATATATATATATATATATATATATATATATATATATATATATATATATATATATATATATATATATATATATATATATATATATACATATATGCCAAAAAATTGTAATTTAAAAATAAAAATCGACCTGTTTCGGAATTTTTCCTTAAAGTCGCCGGTTTACGAAATAATGAATTTATGCGTTACTTTATGGACGCACTGTATATGCCTGTAGTAACCTTAGGCTGCGAGTCGTGGGTTCTAACAGAACGATAAAAGAGGAAAATACAGGCAGTAGAAATGAAATATCTGAGACGAGTTCTAGGAGATACCAAAGGAGATATACTACGGAACACTCAACTAAGAGAAGATTGCAAATAGACTCAACATTAAAATACAGTGAAAGAACGCATCTCAGTTGGTGGGGTCATCTACAGAGAATGGAGAAAACAAAACCGGCGAAAGAAATTTGACAGCAAAAATGCAAAGAAGAAAATAGAAGGTAGACCACGACAAACATGAGGTAGAACCCTAGGAAACATAATCGAGAAAAGGGGAACAACGTGGGAAGAAGCAAGGACGCTGGCTGGCCAGAAATAAGAAGGGTCATGGGTCAAACTAGACTAATAAGAAAATTAACGTTATTCTAAACTTACCAGGTAACAAATCGAACGTCAACAATTCCGTTTGGTTCTGTTTCTGAGTCGCCACATCGATGGCTCTCCAATGTGGAGAGTTAATTTTTGGTGGAAACCTGGTGATGAGTGTGACATCATGTCCAACTGAAACTAATTTCTTAAAAAGGGGTTCGAACACTAACTGGTGACTTTTTCCTACATGGGGCATTATAGCCAAAATTTTCAAAGAGCTACATTTTAAAACTAGGAATAAAGTTAGAAAACATGCACACCACAATTTATTAATTAACATCTCTAGTGCGTGTGTGACAATATCAATGTCAGGAACTCGATTATTTAACACTATAAATATCTCGCTATTTTTGTACATTGTTGGTAGAGGTAGGGCTTGTTCAGATATGGTATTTTGTAACGTGTCGCAAATATAAATTTCGGTTCAGTTGCGTAATATTCCTAAAATCGAGGTTAATATTTTGGTTGATCAAAGTCGTGACAATTAATTTTTTAACTTTTCTTGTGTAAGTATTATATCAAAATTATTTTGGTACAGTATTAATAGACATCCAAATTAACAAACGTTATAGACCAGTAAGGATCTGCGAAAAAACGTCTATTTTTGGATGTGAGAGGTGGCATTCGGATTTTTGCAGATAAAGTTAGGTGATACCTTCAGTAATAATAATTGACTTATGCTCCTTCTCAAATATGCCCGGAACATTAATAAAAAAATTAAAATATTTAAAAATTTCGAAAAACATCAATTTTTTTCTGCTTTCTTTGCTTATAACTTTAAAACGATTCGTTTTGGAACAAAGTCGTGGAGAAATAAAATAAAGATAATTGAATTTTGTATGATATACGACTGCTAAAAAATGTCTTAAGGTATTACCTTCTCTGCAATATAGCAATAAATACAAAATAAGGGGGCAAAATAAGTCTGTTGTTATTCAATATTTTTTAACCACTTTGGCGGCACTTAGAACCTTAGTAATTCACTTAGAAAATTTTCTGTAACATACTTAAATCGTGTACCAAATTTCATTAAAATCGACCTAATAAATTTTGCATAATAAATTTGCAATCTAAATGTTTTTAAAAAAGTTCAAATTTTTTAAAATATTTCTGAACAAAAAGTAGACCATTTAGAAGTTGGCTAATTTTTTTACATATAAAGAGGTGCTCTACCTGTCTAATACACTTTATAGAATTAAAATCGGATTATTTAAGGGGCCCCAGCAATGTTTTAAATTTATAAACAATTTTTTGGCTTATAAACAAATAGCTTTGTTTAATAACAAAAAAATTAATTTTTAGCAATGCAAATAATTAAAACCGGTATAATTTGAGTTAAACTTTCAAATGCTGTCAGCAGAATTGCTATTTTATTTTTCAAACACACGTTATTCGCGTTCAAAAATTGCAATTTCTCGATTTTTTGAAAGTTCCACCGCGTTTATTTCGAAAACTATGCATCCTACGAAAAAACTTGTAAGAACATTTTTTGCTTAGAATTACCCAAAAAATAAAAAAAAAATGTTTTATTTTGCAAAAAATCAATTTTATGTAATTCCTCAAGTTCTTTGTTTATAACAATCTTATCGACATCCGGATCAACTGTTACCCAAAAAATTCGTGTTCTACGGGTCAAAATACATAAAAAACTTGGGTAAGTCCATCTAAATAAAAGAGCCCGTAGCACCCCCTCCTGGCCACAGCACTAATTTGTTTATAAGCCAAAAAATTGTTTATAATTTTAAAACATTGCTGAGGCTGCTTAAATAATCCGATTTCAATTCTGTAAAGTACATTAGATAGGTTGAGTACTTCTTTTATATGTAAAAAAAAAATGACAAATCTTTGAATGTTCTAGTTTTTGTTGTGCAACATATTAAAAAATTTTAATTTTTTAAAAAAAGTTTAGATTGCAAAATTATTATGCAAAATCTAGTAAGTCAATTTTAATGAAATTTGGTGTAACGGTTTTAGCACATTACAAAAATTTTCTAAGCGAATTAGGAAGGTTCCAAGTGTAACCTAAGTGATGGAAAATCATTGAAAAAGACAGGCTTGTTTTGCCCCCTTATTTTATATTTATTGCTATTTTGAAGCAATGGTGATAAATTAAGACATTTTTAACCGATGGCATCTGATATAAAATTTAATTATCTTTGTTTTATTCCTATAGGGCCTTGTTCTAAAATGAATAGTTTTTAAGTTATAAGCAAAAAATGTAGAAAAAAACGAAATTTTTAAATATTTTATTTTTTTTATTATTGTTCTGGGCATATTTGAGAAGGAGCATAAATCAATTATTATTAACGAAGTTATCACCTAACTTTATCCGCAAAAATCTCAATGCCACCTCTCACATCCACCTAAAAACAGATCCTTACTGGTCTATTATGCATGTAAAATTATTCAGACCTGTGACCCGAAGATTACGAAGATGAGGAAGGAGTGTAATCTTACAAAAAATTAATTAAGCAATCATGACAAAGCAAGTTATAAACATTCTTAATCTTGTTAAGAGATTTCATAGCCAGGCAAATTGCTGAGAAAGCACTGGAATATAATAATAAACCTGCATTTATGTGCTTTATAGATCTGACATCTGACCAAAACCTTGGATTGTGTAAGATTAGAAGATGTGTTAAGATTGCTAAAGGAGAAAAATCTGCCCAAGAAGATGATAAGGGTAATTATTAAGGACATTGTCTAGAATTGGCTAACATCGGAAGTAAAAACCAACTCGGGAATCTGAAAAGGAGATAGCTTGATCCCATTGCTTTTTAATTTAATAATGTACAAAATCAGAGGAGATATTAAAAGTATGGGAAAAGGATATAAGATGGCAGAAAAACAAATCAAAATCCTCTGTCATGCTGATGACGTAATCTTACACGCAATCTCAACAGCTAAGACCAAATTCCTGGTAGTGTCAAGGGGACCCATAAGATGCAAAATAGTAATTAACAACGAACTAATTGAACAAGTCTCGAAATTCGAATATCTGGGAGTCTAAATATGTAGTTCTGGAGACGTTAAAGAGAGCGTCCGAAAGCAAACAAATAAAGCCAATTATGTGTCAGGATATCTGACGGTGCGTTCATATTGGAGACCATCGGATCGTATCCTAGCCTAGAGCAAAGTATCGTACTCTTCATTTTCGTGAACGCTTGCATTTAAAATAATGCATCTGGCGATCGATAATATGGTACGAGCAGTACGAGCAATACTAGGGAGCGAGAGAGGGTTGGCGCCTCGTAGTGAGCACAGACTGAGAGATGGCATCTGGAGAAATAAAGATATGGGGCTGGAAGGGAACGTACGCATACACAAATCATGTGTAAGACCGATCATGACGTGCGCGATAGAAACAAGATGTGACACAGCAGAAAGCAAGAGCATACTGAGAACATCAGAAATGAGAATGTTAAGGTCAAAAACTAGGAAAACACTGAGAGACAGAATACTAAACAACAGAATAAGAGATATCTGCAACATACAAGACATAGTACGGTGGGGAAGACAGAGAAGACGAGAGTGGAATCAGCATTTGACGAGAATGTCAAGACACCAATAAAAAGGCCCTTTAAAAGGTGGCAAGACAGATGGCAGTCAACATCACAGCTACAAATACAAGCTCAAAATCGGTTAAGAACAGGTCAAGAGGCTTAATATAAGAAGAAGAAGAAGAAGAGATAAGAATACAAAAGAAAACATCCTATACATAAACAATATGTTCTTTAAAAAACCATATAAGAATGGATCTGGCAAAGCCCAAATGCGATGACAAAGAATGAAATAAATTATACATATTGTTATGATCTACTTTCTATTACTTTTATTTTAATTGAGTATTTATTTAATTAATTATTGAATTGACGCAAATCATACATAAACAATTAATAAAAAATCTCAGGGTGCCCTTTTGTCATAAAGATTAACTAAAATTAACTTAGGTTATACTTATCCTTTCTCGTGGCTTCAGTATCTCTTAGTTGATCCTTACCGGGATAAAATAGGAAAAGGAAATAAATAGAAAAATCATAAATAAGCACATACAAATACCTTTATTATCAAAAGCAATGCTCTGAAAATCTATCAATTAAATCCTGTAGGCATAATTGTCCAAATGAAACTTTTACCATATAATTAATCTAATTTAAACAAATATTTATCGCTTTGTTCCTGATACCATTTATAAAATAAACTAAACAAAACAAATTTAGGTATTTGCAAAACTACTTATACTTCCTATTAAATGATTGAAATGTTGGAACCTTAATTCATATGCTTTTACGCAAATATTTTAACTTCTGATTATAAAGAACATATATCACATAAGTTATTGACTGACCTTTTTGATTCATACACAATGATGTCTCCTCTTGACCCAAACAGCCCTTCCTTGTTGATTATGTTAGGCTACCAATCAAAGCCCTCTCCGTTCTCAGCATCAATCCAGCAGCATACCAGCAACTATTTCTCCAAAACACAAGCCAGGCCGCTTTTGACCAGTACTCGTTCAATAAACTCCAAGACTCTCTCCTCTCTTTCCCTCAATAATAATCTCCTGAGACCCAAGTATCTTTTTTACTTGGTGTCACAAATAATTTTAATAACTATAGTTCTTGTAACTTACTCTCTTGGACTTTACAGAATCAAAGAGGTTTTTCTTCTCAATTTGATTTGACTCTCGTTCCACTTTTTAGCTACTCTCCACTATCAAACAACCACTAGTACTTGCTTCTGAACTATACGCGAAAACTTTCGACTGCCTTTCTCGGATGCCGACCACACAATGATGTTTCTTTTCCAAACTGTCTCAACATTCAAACTTCCCTTTCCCCATTCCAAATTGCTAAACCAATCAAAAAAAATTATCTTTTTCATTCGAAAAAACCAGGCATTCTTTCAAACAATACTTGTACTCATCCTAATCACTTTCCGGAAATTATACAAATACTCTTGTGCTTAAACAAAACAGACTTAAAATTTCAAATCTCTCTACCTTTATTTTCCTAAAAACTAATAATTACAGCTATCTGTGGATCTTACCTTTCCCGTAACAAACAATCTTTTTAAATTATAATCCGAAATAAATTGTATTTTCACTTCACTTTGTTTACAAATGTCTTTAAGTCTTCAGGGAAAAACTCATTAAGGAAAGACCCACTGCGTAAAAGCTACCTTCTACTAAATAGTTACAAATCAATATACAGGGTGTATCAAATTTATGTGCCCGCGTTATATTAAAAAATTAAAATTTTTACTCTATCTTTGATTGATAAAGTGATACATAATAATATATGTTATAGTCAAAGCCCGAATTTCAGGCACTCCTAGGTTTGACTAGGCAATCCTCAGGTCTGACTGACGGTCTTAGTCGAAGCCCGAAATAAATTACAGTTTCGTCCTTTGACTAGTCAAACCTAGGAGAAACCTGGTCAGGCAAAGGTCGCAATTTAATTTTATGAAATTAGCTATAGTCCAGGAACCAAAGCTTTTCACCTTGCATTTTTTACAGAATGGATCAATTTGCTTGAAAATTTGAGAAGAAGTAGTGGATAGTCCATGGATCAAAATATATATAATGCCGACAGGCGCTTTTACCATGGGGGTGGTTGCCACCCCATCTCAGGGGTGGAAATTTTTTATTATGTTTGGACCGCAAAAGTTAATAAAAACATTCATTCTAAGCAAGAAATGTTCTATACATTTTTTTGATAAAATTAATAGGTTCTGATTTATTCGCTATCGAAGGTGTTAGTTTTATATCTAAAAAATCAATGGTTTTCGATGCTATACTCATTTACGATTCACTCAATTTTTGCCGTAGAACAAATTTTGTCAAGCCAAGTTCTTGGGAATGAAATTACCTACAATTTCATATTTAAACATTTTTTCGTATCTCTGATGCTAATCTTTCTATTCTGAAGAAAATGGCATTTTTTTACCAAATTGCAAACATTCGTTATCCGCTTTAAACTTCAGTTTTTTAAAAACTAATCATTCTAAGCCAGTAAAACTTCTAGAATCTGTTAATAATACATAAATAAAGAAGAACAAATGAGGCCAATGACTAAAAACGACGCTAACTTACATTATTATTCTTCCAATTGGATTTCTCCTTATTTTTTTTCAAAAAAATATATTGATTTTTTAACCGTAACTTTCTTATTTTTTATCTTAGAAAGTTCTTTAAAAAAGAATTTTTGTAGGCTTTTACAAGATCTATAAGGCTATTAATATTAATTTTTTTTTTAAATTCTCAGTCACACAAAAAGGTGGCACTGAAAGGGTTGGTAAAGGTGGTTTTTGCATGATATTATAAGTTTTAATTGTCAATAGCTCACTCAATTTTTGCCATAAAAAAATTTTTGCAACCAAGTTCTTGGGGATTAAATAAGCTACAATTTCATATTTAAATATTTTTTCGTATCTCTGATGCTACTCTATCTATTATGAAGAAAATGGCATTTTTTACCAATCTACAAAAACTCGTTATTCGCTTTTAACTCCATTTTTTTTAAACTAATCATTCTAAGACGATCAAACTTCTAGACCCTATTAACAATACATAAGTCAAGAAAACCAAATCAGGTCAATGACAAATTTTAATTAGGGTGGTGATTAGGGGATTGTTTACGATCACGTTTTTGCTGAAAAAATAGAGACTGGCATTCGTTTCATTATGTCACTTAATTTTTTTACTAGAAATTTTTTTTATATCTGGAGATACATATTTTTAAATACAAATCCTTTGACTTTGAAACTACAATATTTAGCATTTGACGAAGAAGAGCCAACATATATTGAAGTATAGCTCGATTACTATTGGTCTTAAAGAAAATAAAAAAAAACGGTTTTGTTTATTTTTTCAAAAGGTACATTTTTGTTAAGTTATTAGCAGAAAACTGATTAAAA
Source organism: Diabrotica virgifera virgifera (assembly GCF_917563875.1). Classification (NCBI taxonomy): domain Eukaryota; kingdom Metazoa; phylum Arthropoda; class Insecta; order Coleoptera; family Chrysomelidae; genus Diabrotica; species Diabrotica virgifera. Next base: position 100,646,512 of record NC_065446.1, read on the forward strand.
ACATTGATTTTTTCGATATAAAACTAACACTTTCGATAGCGAATAAATCGAAAACTATTAATTTTATCAAAAAAATGTATAGAAGGTTTTTTGCTTATAATGAATGTTTTTACCAACTCTTGCGGTCAAAATGTAATACAAATTTTCAGCCCCGAGATGGGGTGGCAACCACCCCATGGTAAAAGCGCCTGTCAGCATTATATAGATTTTGATCCTTGGACTATCCACTACTTATGTTCAAATTTTCAAGCAAATCGATCAATTCTGTAAAAATTGCAAGGTTTTTTCGTATATTTGTCCTATTTTAAGCTTCATTACTTGGACTACTATTAAAATGTCGTAATTTGTTAGATTAGGTTTAATAACAAGTCATTTTTTTAATTTTAATGTTTATTATTTTATATTGTCGTAATTAAAATAAAAAAAATTGAAGGCACTCGTGGGAGTGCCGACAGAAGTGAAAACTTCTTATAATAAATAAATTACGAGCTCAATGCTTTTTCCCCGTCCAAAAAGAAATGCTACACTATCAAATACGCAATGCGTATGCCCTACGCTATTTATATATGCATACACATAATTTTTATATACGTACAAAATTTATTTCAGAGAAGTGATAACGGTCGCAAATTCAATATTTTTACCCAATCCAAGGAGTGTACAACGTCCCTAAAGAAATTTTCAATTAAAAAATTTTTTTCGTCCAAGCGATGACGGTCGCTAATTTAATACTTTTTCCCCATCCAAAAAGTGCACAACGTCCCTCAAGAAGTCTGCACTTCAAATATTTATTTCGGCAAAGCGATGATGGTCGCGATGACGGTGGCTAATTTAATATTTTTCCCATCCAAAATGTGCACAACGTCCCTAAAGAAATTTTCAATTCAAAAATTTATTTCGTCGAAGCGATGACGGTCGCTAATTTAATACTTTTTCCCCATCCAAAAATTGCACAACATCCCTCAAGAAGCTTTTACTTCAAATATTTATTTCGTCGAAGCGATGACGGTCGCTAATTTAATACTTTTTCCCATCCAAAAAGTGCACAACCTCCCTAAAGAAGTTTTCACTTCAAAAATTTATTTCGTCGAAGCGATGACGGTTGCGATGGCGGTCCCTAATTTAATATTTTCCCCCACCCAAAAAGTGCACAACGTCCCTAACGAAATTTTCACTTCAAAAATGTATTTCGTCGAAACGATGACGGTCGCTAATTTAATACTTTTTCCCCATCCAAAAATTTCACAACGTCCCTCAAGAAGTTTTTATTTCAAATATTTATTTCGTCGAAGCGATGTCGGTCGCGATGACGGTCGCCAATTTAATACCTTTTTCCATCCAAAAAGTGCACAACGTCCCTAAAGAAGTTTTCACTTTAATAAATGTACGTACAAAATTTATTTCGTCGAAGAGATGACGGTTGCGATGACGGTCTCGAAATAAATCCTTTTTCCCCATCCAAAAATAGGTTTTACATTTATTTTAAATTTAAATACTTCTATACAATTTATGTATACATAATATAGATACGTACAAAATTTATTTCGCTGAAAAGATGACGGTCGCGATGACGGTCGCGAAATAAATCCTTTTTCCCCATCGTAAAATAGGATTTACATTTATTTTAAATTTAAATACTTCTATACAATTTATATATACATACAAATAATATATAGCATAAGCGATGACGGTCGCAGTGACGGTCGCGATGACGGTCGCGATGAGGGTCGCGATGACGGTCGCGAATTCAATGATTTTTCCCCTATCCAAAAATCACACAACGTCCCTAAAGAAGTTTTCTTTTCAAAAATTAGTGTTTATTCTCACATGTTGAAGCATTATGGCATTTATGCCTGGTTGTACCAACAGATTTTAAGCTTAAGATGTGCCTTAAGCTCAACTTTCGAAGCACACGCGTTGCACCATTGAGTTTTGGATCAATTTTCAGCTTGTCACAATGGATGTGGAATGGACCGATAAGAATAAAAAAGAATGTGTGTGTACTTTGTACGCACGTAAGAAGTTATACTTCTATTATAATATAATTTCAACCAAAGGAAGACAAATCCAAAGACACAAAATTATAATAAAAACCTTTTAAACCACTTTTTTCAAATTGTGCAAGTTGTATTATTAATATTAATGTTTAGTCCAGAAAGCCACTGCGCATCCGCTAGGAAAAATATTCTAATTCGGATTTTTTGCACAATCTTACTCAAAAAGGACTCCTTTTAATAAATTTGCATGTTGCCAGGACCAAAAGGTGGTCAAAAATTTTTTAAACGTTTTTTTTTGTTTTTTTCCTAAAATTATTTTTTTTGCATGGAAAAAAGTTTTTTTATGTTTTTTGGATCATTACAAACAAAAAAGGTCTTTAGTGACTTTTCTCTAAAAATGATAGTTTTTGACATATAAGCGATTAAAAATTGAAAAATTTCGAAATCGGCCATTTTTAACCCTCAAAAACTATGTGAAAACTGAAAATTTTAATGTTGCCAAGGCAGGTAGATATTCTTTAAATATCGATTGATAAAATCCCGAAGAGTTTTTTGCAATACAATATTCAAAACTCCTTTGTTTTTTAATTGCTAATCAAGCGTGCGCGACACTATTTTCCACCGACAGTATGGTGCAAATGAAAGGAATAAATTCGTTATTTCGTATACCGGCGACTTTAAGGAGAAATCCCGAAATAGGTCGATTTTTATTTTTAAGTTATGATATTGCGGCATATGGTATACTAGTGACGTCATACGTCTGGGCGTGATGACGTAATCGATGATTTTTTTAAATGAGAATAGGGGTCGTGTGGTAGCTCATTTAAAAGGTTCTTCAATTCTCTATTCAGTAATGTAAACATTTACATAATTATTTGTACAGGGTGTCCTTCTACTTCTATTTTTGTCAAATAATTTAATTTAATAAAAAATTGTTGGACACCCTGTATAAAGAATTATGTAAATGTTTATATTACAGAATAGAGAATTGAAGAACCTTTCAAATGAGCTAGCACACGACCCCTATTCTCGTTTAAAAAAATCATCGATTACGTCATCACGTTCAGATGGATGACGTCACTAGTATACCATATATGCCACAATATCATAACTTAAAAATAAAAATCGACCAGTTTTATTTATCATATTATTTATCGATAAAAAATATCGAATTTATTCCTTTCATTTGCACCATACTGTCGGTGGAAAATAGTGTCGCGCACGCTTGATTAGCAATTAAAAAACAAAGGAGTTTTGAATATTGTATTGCAAAAACTCTTCGGGATTTCATCAATCGATGTTTAAAGAATATCTACCTACCTTGGCAACATTAAAATTTTCAGATTTTCACATAGTTTTTGAGGGTTAAAAATGGCCGATTTCGCAATTTTTCAATTTTTAACCACCTTTTGGTCCTGGCAACATGCAAATTTATTAAAAGGAGTCCTTTTTGAGTAAGATTGTGCAAAAAATCCGAATTAGAATATTTTTCCTAGCGGATGCGCAGTGGCTTTCTGGACTAGTTAATAAATGAAATATAAATATTTTGACGTTTCACAATTTGACAATTCACTTTTAACTGCAGTGCCTTAAAAATTTTAAAGCACTAGTGCCTTAAAGTAGCATTTTTAACGCTCCTGTGGAGTCCTAAAAATTGCATTTTTAACACGTTTGTAGAAAAATATATTTAAAAACACTAATATATTCTTTTCACTCCTTTTCTGGACTGATACATACATAAATTAAAACATTTTGAAGTATAATTTCAAAAATATAATATGAAAACTATTTAAAAAGGCAGTATAACTATTAACTTACCTTTGTTGTTTCTCTTCCCACAAATTTTAAAACGCAACAACCATACATAACCAAACCGTCAATCGTCCAAACCACAGCTGCGCTACAGCTGCTATATTGGATAATTTTTGACATGTCATTTGAACACCCAATCAGAACAAAGTTATAATGCGCATGCGCCGGGATCGTAGGTTTTAACATATAAAAATTCACCCTCATATCGCGCGTAAAGAAATATAACTTCAAAAATTATGGTGCAACGTAAGAGATACTTAAGTCATCCATACCTACAAGTTAAGGTTAACTAAACTGGAGCTTAAGATATGTTGGTGTAACCAGGCATTAGAGTTGCACAATACGTTAGACCTTTTACACTTACGTTATTTGAAAGAGCATTTCTTATCGCAGTAGCATTTTATAAATCTTTGTCCTCCAAATTTAGAATCTTTTGCACTAATTTCTCTTAAAGACAGAGACAGCTTAACTTCTGGAACATCTTCGAAATTAGGAAATTTCTCTTTGCATTCTCTTATTTGATTTCTTGAAAAATGTCTGTTAATTGTTCCGTATTTTGTACCAACTCTATATAAACTGTCAATTGTTTTATCTTGTATGCTACTCAAAATATCTCGAGCATCCTCTTTGGCTTTATCAAATCTGGGGATAGGTATTGTTACAGTTTTTCCGATCGAAATTGGAGGACATTGTTTTTACTTAATTGTTTCATAGCATTAGCCTGGGCATGAAGACCTTCAATCGCATTTCCTTTATATATTTTAATCTTTTCTGTCTGTGCACAACGCATGCTCGAACGCGTGCCAAGGAGATACTCGAAATATTTTGGGTATCATACAAGATAAAACAATAATTGACGGTTTATATAGAGTTGGTACGAAATACGGAACAATAAACACACTTTTTTCAAGAAATAAAATCAGAGAATGCAAAGAGAGTTTTCCTAATTGCGAAGATGTTCCAGACCTTAAGCTCTTTCTAAGAGAAATTAGTACAAAAGATTCTAAATTTGGAGGACAAGTATTTATAAAATACCACTGCAATAAGAAGTGCTCTTCAAAACCATGTAAGTATAAAAGGTCTAACGTATTGTGCAACTCTAAATGCCATGACGCCTCAACATGCGAGAATAAACACTAATTTTGTTATTTTAATTACGACAATATAAAAATAACAAACATTACAACTAAAAAAAAAACGTTATATTAAACCTAATCTGACAAATTACGACATTCTAATAGCTGATCGGGGTTTGTCTAGTCATCCTCTTGGTTGTAGTTTTCTTGTACCACTTCCATCTGAAGCTCGTCATTACCTTCCTGCCTCTCATTTAGCAGTTCCTCAAAATGCTCTCTCCACATATCCAGTTTTTCTTCCTTGTCTCCTATTAGGTGCCCCTCTTTGCTCCTGTAATATTTTTGTCCTCTTGAATACTGTTCTTTACTTCTTTTTGCTTCTTGGTCGAAATTTCTAATGTTCTTATTGATATAGTGTTGCTCAATATCTTCAAGCTTTCTACTTATGTGTTCCCGCTTTTAATATCTACACATTCCTTTTGTGTTTCTTGTCTCTTCTTCATATTTCTTTCTATTTTTTCACTTGGCTCATCTATCATTCTTTGCCGTGCCTGATTCCTTTTCTCCAAACTTTTTCTACAGTCATCATCGTACCATTATTTTTCCTGTTTTCTTCTTACTTGTCCCAGGTGCTTACTTGCTGATTCCTTCAAAGATTCCTCGATTTCTGTCCACTCCGTGTCTATATTGTCAGGGTACTGCCTACCTCTAAGCTTGTCTGTATATAATTTCTGCTTAAAAGTTCTTTGCAATGTCCTCGTTGTTCAATTTAGCAACATCGTATTTTTTCCGACTTTCCAATTGACATCTCGGTTTCGGCATACTTTCTCTTATTCATATCAGCTCCTCGATAGCTTCTTACATCTGTTATTTGTTTCGCATGTTTAGCTTCAATCAAAATATGGTCAATTTGATTTCTTGTTTGGCCATCTGGTGAAATCCATGTCTCTTTATGTATTGCCTTATGATCAAAGTATGAACTCATTATTCTCATATTATTCTCCTGTGCAAAACCTTTCAGCATCTTACCGTTGTCGTTACTTTCCTGGTGCTTACTCCTTCCACCTGTGGCCTTCCTGTACCTGTTCTCATTACCCACTTTAGCATTAAGGTCCCGTAAAATTATTTTAACATCATACTTTGGTATTCTATTGTGAACACGTTCTATATTATCATAAAATTCATCTTTTGTTTCTTGATCTTTGGTTTCTGAAGGGGCATGCACATTTAATAAACTTGGCTTTCTAGTCTTACCTCTTATTCTCAGCATACAGTTCCTTTCCGATAAAGCTTCAAAGGCTACTACGACCCGCTGCAGCTTCTCACTCACCACAAAACCTGTACCCAGCATTTTATTGGCGCCTCCACTATTGAAAAAACTGTAACCGTCCACTGTTATCACACTGTCTCCCTTCTGCTTCGTTTCTTGCATGGCTAACACATCCAACTTATACTGCTTCATCACTGTGACTATCTGCTTCAAAGCACCAGCTTCATACGTACTCCTCATGTTATAAGTTCCTACTCTAAGAATGAGCACATTGTTTCTCTGTTTTCCCCCTCTTACTTTGCCATTCTTGTGTTCTCTAAGATCCTTGTTCATAGCGGATTTATTGTCATCTTGTTTTTCCCTCTACGCGGACTCCCCTAGTTTCTTGGTTGGTCCAACTTTTGGTCCTTTCTGTTCCATCTCCAAGTTTTTCCTTCTATTATGAGCTTCCTGAACCCCAGCTTCACTGACTTGCCCTCTCTCCTAGCTTCTTGAGCTTTTTTTCCATAATTCGCTCTTCATCTCCATTTCCGCTACTGTTAGATCATCATTTATATAAATTCGTTCTTTATTAAAATCCTTTAGTTTTTTCTTATTTTCCATTACCTTCCTCTTGTCCGCGGTTTCCAAGTGCAGTAAACATTTCTCCTCTCCCACTTTTACAGCTGTCTTAATATCCACTTTTATATTCATAGTCTTCTCAATCATGTTTTCCATTACCTCTTTTAAAATGTCTGAGTGATGCGTATCTATCTCAACACCGGTTATAATCACGTTGTCTTTTTTGCTTTCTTTCTCTAAATACTCAACTCTACTTATTAAATATCGTACATCTCTTTTAGCTTGATCATTCTCTTTTTTAATTTCTTCGTTTCCTTTCACATTTTTTTTTATTTTCTTCTCTCAATATTCTAATTTCTTCTGCATAAATTCCTTGTTCCTTTTTAATATCCTTCACATCGGATGCTAAATCTTCCAACAATTTCATCACCCTGTCCATTTTTCTTTCATCCGACGATATTTCAGTAACTTCTCATACTCCCCCGGTACAAAAAACTTAACACGATAGCTTAAAAGGAGCTCGTAAATACATAAATAAAGAAGAAGAAATAAGGCCAAGGTCTAAAAACACCGCCAACTTACATTATCCTTCCAATTGGATTTCTCCCCATTTTTTTTCAAAAAAATATATTGATTTTTTAACCGTAACTTTTTTATTTTTTATCTTAGAAAGTTTGGTAAAAAAGAGTTTTGTAGGTTTTAACAAGATCTATAATTTTATTAATATTAAATCTTTTTAAAATCCTCAGTCGCAAATAGACGTGACTTGGAAAGGGTTGGTAAAGGTGGTTTTTGCATGTTATTATAAGTTTTAATTGTCAACGGCTCACTCAATTTTTGCCGTAGAAAAAAAATTGCAAACCAGTTTCTTGGGATTAAATAAGCTACAATTTCATTTTTAATAGCTATTTGTATAACAAGGGAGGAAAGTGCTACTTTTCCTCCCGAGAGTGAAGTTTACTGCCCGACGCGTAGCGGAGGGCAGTAATCATTCAAGGGAGGAAAAGGCACTTTACTCCCATGTTATACATATAGTTTTTCCACCTTCCTCAAATAACAAGTCATTTTTTCATTTTTACTTAATTTATTTATGTAACTAACCAACAAAATTTATTAGAACTAAAACTAACAAGTAGGTACAATATAACTGTCAACTGTCAAATATAAGTCAAATTATTAATGTAAACATTGTTAAATCAAAATAACAATTTACTGTTTTTTACCATTCTGCAAAATACAGGGTGTTTTATAAATAAACGTTAAAATGTATATAATTCATGAATGAAATACCATGACCTCACTTTTACTTTTCCTCCCTAGGGAGGAAAAGTACTTTTCCGCCCTAGGGAGGAAAAGTACAACTTTGTACCGAAAGTATACTTTTCCGGACCTGATTGTAGGGAGCAAAGTTGTACTTTTCCTCCCTAGGGAGGAAAAGTAAAAGTGACGTCATGGTATTTCATTCTATTGACGCACTGTACAATATCTATTTTCTATTACGTAAGTATCTATACATTTTAACGTTTATTTAAAAACACTCTGTATTTTGCAGAATGGTAAAAAAACAGTAAATTGTTATTCTGATTTAACAATGTTTACATTAATAATTTGACTTATATTTGACAGTTGACAGTTATATTGTACCTACTTGTAAGTTTTAGTTCTAATAAATTTTGTTGGTTAGTTACATAAATAAATTAAGTAAAAATGAAAAAAATGACGCCTAGATGGCGTCACTAGTATGATATATATGCCAAAAAATCGTAATTTAAAAATAATATTCGACCTGTTTCGGAATTGTTCCTTAACGTAAGCGAAATAATGAATTTATTCCATTTGGCTTTGGCACACTGTATGTACCAAATCTGTGGTACATATTACGATGATCTGTCATATTTGAAGGAAAACGAAACCACACGTTCTAGTGTATCAAATATAGAGAATGACGATGATTCTTATTATGGCAACGACAATAATACCCAAAAAGACGAGGATGTTATATTTTACAAATAGATTCGTTTCATCAGTGGCGCACATAGAATGTTCCTCTGGGGGGTTGGTTTGGGCATCGAATTTTTTTTTATTGTTTGTGAAAGAAAAGTTACATTTTCTTACTATCTTTTATAATTTATTTTTTTATGCCCTGGGAGGGGTTAAAACCAAACCCCCTGGATGCGCCACTGCATTTTATCTTCGAGCAAACTACTAAACAAAACTGAAGTGTGTATCATTTTTGTTCGTCATTTTTGTTCGAACAGACTTGCTCGTCGAACAAAACTCTCGAGCAATAAGACAATTTGTGGGCCCCTTAACAAATACTTTATAACATTTTTAGTTCGTCAGTTTGTTGTTGTCTAGCATAATAATCAGTAGTAATTGCACAAGAGCTCTAAAATTCTATATTAATTTTAGAGATCGAGTGCAATTTGTTGCGATTATTTCATGAATAAAACTGTTCAAAACCAAAATTTTAATGTAATTTATTTATGTAAGTACGAATTAGTACAATTAAACAAACAGTTGTTATAAATATTAATTTGACGGTTGAAAGTCATCATTTTTATAATTTTTAAAACATTAATTGTCATTAATGTCACTGAATGTATTTTTTCGTAGCAACGAAGGGCATCTGACGTAATATACTTGACGACGGGAAATTATCAAAAATTATCGATTTAATTTAGATTTCTGCAGCTTTCTATTGGTCAGAATCTCCTATGAATGGAATAATCTGTCCAACCATTTTTAATTGAAGGCGACTCATCTACAAATTGAACTGAGAACTATCGGCAACAATGTTAAATTTTAGAACTAAATTTATACCGGGGGCATTTTTATTGTGTATCCTTTGCCAATGTGGATAAGTGAAACAATTAGATGAGTTCATAAAATTTGCCTCGGTAACAATGTACCTCCAGCCGATGGGTCAAATTTACAAGTGGCTAAGTTGAACAAATTCCTTGAATACTGTGAATCATTGGTAACCTTATCAATACTTCACTGGTTTATATATTTATGTCCGTCGAAGGGTGAGAATTCTTTTTACTCGTCAACAAGTGGTCCTTATCCGCATAGACGTCGACGTGGGGTGTTTTGTTTTTTGTGACATGGGAATAAGCCACAATTTAAGTTTTAAATTAAAATTTGACGTTTCGATTTCCAACTTGTTGGAAATTATTATCAAAATACACAACTTTAATAATTTAAACAAATTTTGTTTTTGTTGCTTGGTAAAAAATTCTTCTCTAATAATTTAATTTTATCTTACTCATTCATATTGACAATTCAGACATAATATATTATACATTTTAAAGTAGATTTATTTATTAAATCTTAATCTTCGATTCATTGTCTTCACTCTTGTTCGTATTCTCACTCTCTTTTCTTTCGTTTACTTGATTAAAAGAAATGCTCCACCATCTTTCTATTTTTAGTAGGCGTGTAAATTGGAGATATTTTTTTATGTTTTTAAAACTTTGAAGCAAAAATTGCAGCGAGATTTGTTATTAGTTCATTAAAATGAAACCAAACATTGCTTTTTGGTGGTGATATTTACCATTATTCTTTCACGTTTTAATATCTGTAAAATAATATTCATGCCGTTCCCAAAGATCAAGGATAGTAAATGAAACTCAATACTTATTATAAACACACATCATAATGACAATTTAAAGTAAAAATTGACCTTGAAATACTGTACGTATAGGTACTCTCTATTAATACAATTTTACCTTATTTATTATTTTACCTCGAAAATAAGCCCACTTTGAAAATTCAATTTATTTGACGTTTTGACTTCCACTTCGGAAATCGTTATCAAAATACGAAATATTAATACCTATCACTTTCAGAAGTGGAAGTCAAAAATATGCCAAAATGCAAAATTATTTGGCAAATAAAATAGTGTATATATAACTAATATTGGATATGGTATTGTATGGTGCAAATGTCTGGAACAAATTCGTTATTTCGTAAACCAGCGACAGTTAGGATAAATCCTGAAACAGGTCGATTTTTATTTTTGAATTATGATTCTTTGACATATATGTATATCATACTAGTGACGTCATCCATCTGGGCGTGATGACGTAATCTATGATTTCTTTAAATGAGAATCGGGGTCGTGTGCTAGCTCATTTGAAGGGTCATTCAATTATCTATTCAGTAATATAAACATTGATATAATTGCTTATACAGGGTGTCTAAGAAAAATTATTAATTCAAAATACATTCTAACGCTTTCAGAAAATTCAGAAAATAGAAAAAAATGTTTAATTCAGAAATAAACATTGTTTTTCCCTTAAATTAAATAATATTCAAATTGTCAAGGGGCAGATGGGTGGCAGCTCGAACATTGAAATTAAGCGAAAAACAATGTTTATTTATCAAAAACCATTTTTTTTGTCTTCTGAAAGCAATAGAATGTATTCTAAATTATATAAATTCCATGTCTTCTTCTTTTTTTTTGTGTCAATTTAATTCAAAAAAAAATTTTTTGAACAGCTGGTATAAATAATTATGTTAATGTTTATATTGCTGAATAGAGAATTGAATAACCTTTCAAATAAGCTATCACACGACCTCTATGGACATTTGAAAAAATCATCGATTACGTCATCACGCCAAGATGGATGACGTCACTAGTACGATATATATCTAAAAAAATCATAATTTAAAAGTAAAAATCGACCTGTTTCAGGATTTTTCCTTAAAGTCGGTGGCTTACGAAATAACCAATTCATTCCGAACATTTGCACCATACTGTATGTAATTGCATAAGATGCCACAAAGAAATAGATTCAGAAGAATATTTACTTTATTTTGTTAGACAACTAGAAAATATCTGTCAAAACACACATGATAATTTAATAATTACATCGATCTTAGATTTAACTTTTACGTAATTACTTACGTGTATAAATAAGTAATAAATAATTAAAATATTATTTTGGTACGCCACTGCAAAGTTGACAAGAGATCTATCGGTGACTGGCTTTAAGTGCGATGTTGCCAATGAAACACCTTTAATTAAAAATAGTTGAAGATACATAACCTCCTTATAAGCTTCAACTGCTAATCAATGGTAGGCAACCAACACAACATGAGCAACCGTTATTTATGACAGAATTGGATAAAATCTTGTCATCTAGGTCTTTTTGAAGATCTCTGACCCGGCAGTAGGAAGGAGGTGTTGTTTTTTAATGCTTTGTTCTGATGTCTGGTTGAAACAACTCTTACATCCAAATCGGTTTTAATAGATACTTGAAGAGAAGCAGTTTGTTATGTATAAATAATTCAGAGTTTCTTTCCTAAAAGACAGTATAACTTTTTATTCGATGCAAAGCTATTCACGGTTAGCTTAGGTTTTTTTCAGTGGCAGAATACTGTGCACCAGTATGGCTAAGTAGTGCATATAGATACAAACAAAATCGATGTCCAACTTAATCAAGCCATGACAATAATCACTGGAACAATAAAATTAACCAGAGTGAGATGGCTGCCTACTTTTAAGTAATATTGCTCCACCAGATATATGCCGTACAGCAGCATTAGTGAGAGAGTCCCAGAAAATTGTAGCCAACGTGCAATTAACAATCCATCAAGACATACCAGCCATCTCAAAAGACCACCTGCGACTGAGATCTAGAAATCCTCCAATCAGATCTGCCCGAAAAATTGGTGATTCCTATGATATACATAGACAATGGTCAACAAGATGGATTCCAACAATAGCAGCAGACTGTATTCAGATATCCGTCCCAAGGCTTATTAATCGCATACGTACCGGACATGGTAAATGTGTCTGATTCTCTGTTCAAATGGGGTCGTGCGGAAAATCCACAGTGCTAATGCGAATCACCTAGACAAACCATAAGCCATTGTGTTTCAGACTGCCTAAATTGTGCCTACCGTGGAAACCTCTAGGACTTTGTGGAATGCTCCTCAGAAGCAATTGAATGGCTATGCAAATTGAACATTAATATTTAGGTTCATTCATTATATTTTAGTGTTTGAATAATATAGTCATTTATATAGGTATGTGTATTTATTGTACTGTAAAAATCCATACGCTAAATAAAAAATCTCAAAAAACAGTAAAATCCTTTATAAAAGGTATATATTTAAAATCCCTAAAAAGGGCTACATCACAATCACATAACTAGTTTTCGATTGGTTTACCAATCACCATCAGTGCTTACCTGAAATTTACATGCTAACCGCCAAGATATAATTTTATAAAAATATGTGGGTCAAAGCCCTGTACAAGTAATTTATCAAGAAAACATCGATTGAAAATGCTAACTTAAGCATGGATGTTTAAAGTATTTTACTAATATGCCCCAGGTAACATCTGAGCTGTGGTTTGACTTGTTCACATGGTGAAAATATGGCAGTAAGTTTTTTTTTAAATCTCAGGTTACTGATTTTTCTGCCTCACTTAGTGATTCCTACATTCCATTCGTGTAGTACTTTCCTCATTCAGAATATATTATGTTGTATAAAGATGGTGATAGTATGATAGTATTTACAATAAGTTAATATATTAAAAAATAAATTGAATAAATTATTCTAACTTCTTAACTTTATTTTGTTTTTTCCAACACCTTCTGACAACTGATTTAAGACCTAAATATATTAAATACGACCACAGCAGTATCCAGATGAATATCACAACTATAACATCCAATAGATAGTACTGGTAAAGAGGCAAGTCCGCAGCACCTGATCTAACGTGAGGAGCTCCATTGTATTTTACTACATAATCAATCCAATACAGAGCCGTATTCATAGGAGATACAGGCCGATCTTTAAAACGTTCAGACAAAGATTGAGCTTTCTTGACATATCTAAAAACAAAAAAAAAATCTATATCGATAAAGAGCTTATTATTATTTATTACGGGTATAATTATGTTACAATAATTATTCAATTGTTAACAGCATCTTGCCGTTTTACCGTTATCCTTTGACAAACCTCTCTGTCCAAAGTAACGTCTTCTTGTAAATTGCGCTCATACATCTGTCTCCTGAGCCTCTCATTCCACGGCCTTCGCAGTCTACCCCGCTTTCTTCTTCCTGGTGGTCTCCACTGAAATATTTGTTTAGGCCAACGTTCTTCAGGCATTCTTAATAGATGTCCAAACCATTTCAATGATCTCCTTTCTATTCTATCTACTACCGTTTCTTAAGCGTTCATTATTGTTCTTACATAGTCTTGGACTTCTTCTTAGAAAGTCCATTTCTACGGCTAGTAGCCTTCTTTTCAGATCTGCGTTGAGAGTCCATACTTCCGAGCCATAACTCAATACCGACTCCACTATTACTCTGCCCACCCTTTTCTTGTTTTTATTACAAATATTGTTATCTAACTAGAATGAATTCAAGCTTCCTAAAATTTGCCTGCCTTTTTGGATTTTCTGTTTTATCTCTGCTCCCCCAATCTGGTCTTGTCAAACAATGCTCCCAGGTATTTAAATGTTTCCACCTGATTAATGTTAACGTCATCATTGACAAGGACTTGAAACTGAGCCTCTCTGTTTACTACCAAATACTCTCTTTTTATTAGACTCACTTGCAGTTCCCACTTTTGATACTCATGATACAGCCTTTTCATCATAAATTCTAGATCGAAAGAATCCCGAGCTATCACGACCTGCTCATCTGCAAACCTAACAGAAAAAGGGTGTTGTCATTAACTGGAATACCCATTCTGTCACATCCCATCTTCCAGCTTCTAAGGGTTGCCTCAACATATAAATTAAACAAAAGAGGAGACATACTACAACCCTATCTAAGGCCTTTTGTGACATTAATGGAGTGAGAAAATATCTTTCCCTTTCTAACATATGGACTAGATCACCAGGTGATCTAGTCCAGAAAGCCACTGCGCATCCGCTAGGTAAAATGCTCCGATTCGGATTTTTTGCACAATCTTACTCAAAAAGGACCCCTTTTATCAAATGTGCATGTTGCCAGGACCAAAAGTGGGTCAAAAATTTTTAAACGTTTTTTTTCCTAAAATTATTTTTTTTGCATGGAACGAAGTTTTTTTAGGTTTTTTGGATCATTCCAAACAGAAAAGGTCTTTAGTAACTTTTCTCTAAAGTTGATAGTTTTTGACATATAAGCGATTAAAATTTGAAAAATTGCGAAATCGGCCACTTTTAATCCTCAAAAACTATGTGAAAAAATGAAAATTTGAATGTTGCCAAGGTAGGTAGATATTCTTTAAACATCGATTGATGAAATCGAAGACGGAACAAATTGGAAGAAAGTTGTAGTCAGCCAGGACCCACCCAGGGTTGTAGCGCTACGTGATGATGATGAGATATTTGAAGTTCGCAACTTTGCTTGCTAACCGTTTGTTGACAAATTTTGGTTAATTCTCTGCTGAGTTTGCAGATATATTCTTGATAAATAACCTATAATTTACTAGAAAAGTTCTGAACTTAAAGAGTGAAATAAAGAGTGTTATGTGTAGGCCATTATCAAAGCAAGAATAAAGGCGGAATTGGTTCGATCGTTCACGGCATTGGCAAAATTAGCAAACATAATGGGGCTACAAGTTAATATTAATAAAACTAAGTATATGAAGGTCTCAAATAATAATTAAGTAGCAGAACCTGAAGATGTAACGATTGAAACATATACTTTCGAAGGAGTAAGAGAGTTTGTATATTTAGGCTCACAAATCAACCAAAGTAATACAGTAACTTCAGAAATTAACATACTTATATATCTAGCAAATAGAGCGAATATGGATTAAAGAACCTTTTAACATCAAACATAGTTACAAAAAGAACAAAAATATTGATAAACAGAACTCTAATCAAGCCCGTCCTCACTTACGCGTTAGAAACGTGGACGATAGCAAAAAGTGATGAAGAACGGTTAGGCTGTTTTGAACCTAAAATCCTGACATATCTATAAAGGCGTGAAGGAAAACGGATTATGACGTAGATGCTATAATTTTGAACTTTACCACCTTTATAATTGAGCCTAGTATTGGTAGATCTATCAAAATAAACAGGCTGCGGTGGCTAGGCCACTTAAAGAGAATGAATGATGCGGAGCCGTCAAAACACATTTATAGCCACAGACCGGATGGAGTGAGGAAAAGAGGCAGGTCCAGAGCACGATTTAAAGACCAGGTGGAAGACGACTTGCGAGTGTTTGGAGTGCGAAATTGGAAAACCAAGGCGAAGGATAGGAAGAAATGGAAGTTGATTCTGGAACCGGCCAAGACCCACTATGGGTTGTAAAGGCAATGCTGATGATGATGATGTGTAGACCATTGTTTAGTCTTAATACTTACTGGTCACTTAATAGATTTAGAAGAGTCTCTGTAAGAATTTCTTCAGTTATATCTCTTAGCAACAGCTTGATGCCTCCATTGACTTTCTCCACTGCCGCTGCATTGGTAAATTGGTCTCCAAACTGAGGCAACAATAGCATTGGCTTACCACAGTCGACTGCTTCCAAAGTACCCAATAGGCCAGAATGGGTAATGAACAATTTTACATTGGGATGACCTACAAAATTAAAATACCACTCAAACAAATTTATGGAATAGAGTCCCTCATGTATCAAAATCTAATTCTAACCTAAAGTTAATTCTAGGGCATATTACACAATTTGCAATTTGATAAATTGATGTTAACGTCTTATGACGTTGTCCGACTCCCAAACGCCACTGTATTCTGTCCTGAGTTAGTCCTTCATTTAGATTTTCGAATGCTAATCACTTTTCTAACACCCAGATTCCATCTTTGTGGTGATTTTCCTCGTTCATTCTTCTCTGGGGGTTGCCACGTCATACTTTTTTAGGCAATCTTTCGTCACCCGTTCGGCTCATATGCCCATATCAAGTGAGCTGATGGCATTCATTTCTGTGGCTTCGACCTTTTTCTTATATTTCTCTGTTATTCTCAATATCTCGGTTCCATACAGTAGGCTAGTTTTAATCATTGTCTCATATATGTCCCATTCTCTTTTCCTTGATATTTCTTAACTCCATAGAACTCCAACTCCGCTTAGGCATGCTATAGCTCTTCGTGCTTGTATGATTCGATTTTCTATTTCTCGTTTGTCTTTTCCTATATTATTCGATACATTGATTCAATGTACCGATACATTGATTCTTAACTAGAAAGTACATTGAATGAACGTACTAATTCATAAAAATTAATGTTTTTGGGCATTAGTTAATGTATCTACTTACATTGGACCAATGATACTGATCTTTGGACGAAAATTAGTGCTCCCCGTTTTTGAATCAATGTTTTTTTCATTATATTTACGTACTTTTTTGGTTCAGTGTGAACTTATTAAAAAAACAACCAATTTAAATAAGTAGATATCATATCATAACTATTAATAAATAACGTAGATAATAAAATAAAGTAGATAAAGAAACTAACTTTTAATTACTAAGAGTAAGTATGATACAACCATTTAAAAATTTAAATGATTCTTTTTTATTTGACATTCATATTTCGAGTTATTTCACGGTTTCAGAGATTGTCTTACCATTCTTTTCTTGTTCTTTCATCGTAGACCAGTGATTTCCTTTTTAATTACTCAACTATAAATACATCATCTCTACAGAATCGATCTGTTCTGAACCCTGGTTGATCTTTTTTAGCTGCTCTCTCTTCAAGTTAACCGAATGGACAAAAAGAACAGATAAACGATGCAGAGGAAGACCATCCACACGATGGCAAGATGGTATGTGAAAGATTACGAAGAATTGGATAAATACTACACAAGAGAGTGCAATCTGGATACGACACAATAACAAGGGATGTCCTGCAGTGGACTTAAAGCGGGATGATAATGATTCTTTTGTCGGTTAGAGAAATTTGATTCTAATCTTTTTGTGTAAACTATAAATTGAATACTTACATAAAACATCCCGTTGAGGAGCCCATCTAGTAACAAAAACATTGTCTGGTTTGTCCTTCATCTCTTCCTCCCATTTCCAAATTACTCTTTGTGGTAACTTGGAGAAGGCTTTCATGAAAGCCTGTTTTTTGCTTTCGGGAAAACTAGCACCTCGAATTGTTGATCCCATACACATGTAGATGACACCGTGTTTGGAGTCTGTGATAAATTTTTCCAAATCCTGCAAATAATAGTGTATTACAAGAATATAAACAATTTATGGCAAATAGAAAAAGCATTCTTTTTGTATTTTTTAATACGGTATTGAGAATTTCCTCATCTGTATTTGTTATGAAGATCAGACGAAGATGAAATAGAACAAGTTCACGATTATACAGGGTGTCCCGAAAAGATTGGTCATAAATTATACCACAGATTCTAGTGTTAAAAATAGGTTGATTGAACCTCATTTACCTATATACAATAGTGCACACACAAAAAGTTACAACCCTTTGAAGTTACAAAATGAAAATCGATTTTTTTTCATATATCGAAAACTCTTAGAGATTTTTTATTGAAAATAGACATGTATCATTCTTATGGCAGGAACTTATTAAAACAAAATTATAGTGAAGTTTGTCTACTCCATAAAAATTTTATGGGGGTTTTGTTCCCTTAAACCCCCCAAACTTTTGTGTACGTTCTAATTAATTCATTATTGTGATACCATTAGTTAAACACAACGTTTTTAAAACTTTTTTACCTCTTAGTACTTTTTCGATAAGCCAGTGTTTATCGAGATATTTTGAATATTTATCAATTCCACCACATATTTGTATATGGTTAAGTACGATTATAGAGACCTGTTAATAATCTGAAAATTTATTTATAATTTACATTTTTAGGTATATTTTGAAAAAGAAGCCACATCTCGATAAAAGGTGACTTGTCAAAAAAAGACTAAGAGACAAAAAAGTTTTAAAAATATTATGTTAAACTAATGGTACCACAATAATAGTTTAATTGGAACGTACACAGATATTTGGGGGGTTTAAAGGAACAAAACCCCCATAAAATTTTTATGTAAATATATTAAAAAAGAAGCCGCATCTCGATAAAAACTGGTTTATCGAAAAAATACTAAGAGGCAGAAAAGTTTTAAAAACGTTGTGTTTAACGAATGGTACCACAATACTGAATTAATTAGAACGTACACAAAAGTTTGGGGGGGTTTAAGGGAACAAAACCCCCATAAAATTTTTATAGGGTAGACAAACTTCACTATAATTTTGTTTTAAGATGTTCCTGCAATAAGAATGATACATGTCCATTTTCAATAAAAAATCTCTAATAGTTTTCGATATATTAAAAAAATCGATTTTCATTTTGTAACTTCAAAAGGCTGTAACTTTTTTTATAAGCACATTTGTACTAAGGTAAGTTAGGTTCAATCGAACTCTTTTTGACCCCAGAATATGTGGTATAATTTATGACCAATCTTTTCGGGACACCCTGTATATCTGGGTCAAATTATAAAACTTAACAAGGAAAAAGGCTTGAATCCGTCTAAAACATGGCTTGAATCCGTCTTCATACCACTGCCTAAAAAGAAGAACGCCAAGTTATGCCAGGAATCCCGCCTTATAAGTCTATTAAATTACATTCTGAAGCTTTTCTTGCGAATCATACAGAACAGAATATATAAAAGATGTGACGAGGTCACCGGTCAAGAACAATTTGGCTTCAGAAAAGGTATGGGGACACGAGAAGCAATATTCTGTCTTCAAACTCTGGCACAAAGATGCAAAGATCAGCAAGCAGACATTTTTGTTTGTTTTATAGATTTTGAGAAAGCGTTCGATAGGGTGAAGCACAAGAACTTAATAGAAAGATTGAACGACATCGGAGTCGACAAAAGATATTCTAAAATTATAGAGGCTATTTATTGGAATCAAACAGCAATCATAACGACCAATGGTAACACGTCGAGGCCAATTGAAATACAACGAGGTGTTAGACAGGTTTGTGTGTTATCACCCATACTATTTAACGTCTACTCTGAGGTAATATTTGCGAACGCTTAATCTCACTCTTTAGAAGGAATCAGGATAAACGGTCAAAGAGTAAATAACATTCGCGATGCAGATGACACGGTATTAATGACTGATTCGGACCATAGTCTGCAGATACTGTTGGATCGGGTTACTGAGAGTTGCGAAAAAATGGGGAAGAAGATCAATACTGCGAAAACCAAAGTTATGAAAATATCAAGGAACAAAAATTTACCCCTTTCAAATATATGTGAAACACCAACAGCTTGAATACGTAAGCCAATACAAATATCTTGGTTGCTGGTTCAATAATCAACTTGATTATAAACAAGAAGTAAGGGCGAAACTAGAGATAGCCCGACAGGGGTTTATCAAAATGAAAAGCTTATTTTGTAACAGTAGCATTAGTATCAGCCTTAGATGTCGTTTTCTGCATTGCTATGTGTGGTCAATACTTTTGTATGGAACGGAGGCCTGGACACTCAACACAACACTGATGAACAAGTTAGAAGCCTTTGAACTCTGGTTTTATAGAAGAATCTTGAAAATACCTTGGACAACCCACACCACCAACGAAGATGTTCTGAGGAGAATAGGTACAGATAGGGAACTGCTGAAGATCATTAAATTCAGAAAAGTTAGCTACCTTGGAGACATAATGAGAAACGAAAAGTACCGTCTCGCGCAACTGATCATCCAGGGTAAGATTGAAGGAAAACGGGGTCCCGGTAGGCGCCAGATTTCATGGCTTAGAAATATCAGAGACTGGACCGGCCTTGATTCAACATCTTTTTTTAGAGCCGCATTGGACAGAGACAGATTTGCCAGTGTAGTCGCTAACCTCCACTAAAGGAGAAAGCATCACAAGAAGAAGAACAAGGAAAACCAAACAACAGAGATCAAAAGACGAGTTAAACTGGCATGGTCTGCATTTGGCAAACTAAGCTACATCCTTAAAAACAAAAGATGTACACAACATCTTAAGACCAAGGTATACAATGAACGCGTACTCCCTGTTCTCACCTATGGTTCCCAAACATGGACGTTTACGAAAGCAAACATGGACAAAATCACAAAAATGCAAAGAGTAGGTAATGGAAAGACAAATGTTGCACAAAAGACTGATGGATACAAAGAGAAACGAGTGGATAAGAGAGAAAACAAGAGTTAGTTTTGTTAGACAAGAAGTTGCAAAATTGAGATGGAGATTTGCCGGACACAATATAAGACAAAAAGAAGACCGATGGAACAAAACTGTGATAAATTGGGGAAATATAAACGAAGCAGAAGAAAGCCCCAAATGAGATGGACAGATGATATCAAAAAGCACGTGGGCTCTAGGCGGATGACTGTAGCGACAGACAGAGACGAATGGAAAATGATTGGGGAGGCCTATGTCCAACGATGGACCTAAGAAGACTAATTAGATAGATAGATATTGAGTATGATTTAGATTAAGTGGAACTGGGCTGGGCAGGTCACGTGGCTCGAATGATAGATAACAGATGGGCAAAGCGGATACTGGTATGGAGACTAAGAGATGATGCCTACCGACGCATTGGCCACTAACACGTTGGACTGACGATCTACAAAGTTGCCGTAGGAATTGGATGCAAGAGACACAAGATCGAAATAGATGGAAAATTATGAGGGGAGAAGACTGAATAACGATGCTTTAGTGTGAGTTAGTATTTGAGTATTTCAGAAATTAATTACGATAAAAAACTTTAGTGGAAACTTTTTTAAGGTGTGCCTATTTTGGTCTTTTTGCTCCATTTTTGTATTTACCTGAGGTAGCTTCTTATTCGGCTTGGACTCTAAATGTAGCCCACCAACTTCAACAACGTTTGGCCCTAATGGCAATGGTAAATTTAGTGAAAAATGTGTATTGATCAATAGCAGACTCATATTTTTCATAACATCACCATTTTCGTAGAGATCTGCACCCACATATTTATTAGATAAATAACTACCGTACCAGCCCATTGTAACTGTATAAATGGCGTTGTTGTATATATGTACAATTGTATTTTCTAGTCTTGCCAAAAAATCCATTGGTTGTGAGTTTCCCAAAAAGTGGTCGGTCACGAATCCTGGGTGATATGGTACCCCAAACCATTGGTACATCCAAGGCATCCAACCTGCCGAATGTACACCTAAAATCAGATGATTTACTTGAATTGAACAGATGAATTGAACTTATCTTACCAATAACAGGAACATTATATTTGGTAGCAATTCCCATGTAGCAATTTGTATTGAAAACTTCCATGAGTACTACATCAAAATGGTTATCTTCTTTTAAAAACCGTTGTAGGTTAGGATGGGGTAACCCCTCGGAACATGAAATCCGAGCAGCTTCTGCGAGAACAAGAGGGCATGCATATCTGTCGAATCTAGTTCCTGAAAAATAACATAGATCAATAAACTTAAACGTTTTAAGATAACATTGATACGAATGGATTCATCAGTGGAAAAATTCACAAATACTACTCATAAGTGGAGCATAGAGCTTCAGTTAAAACGCGCCATCGAGTTCTATTTTGCGTTAAAGTCTTCACCTTTTAGCACCAATGTTCTTTAATATATACACAAACGACCAACCTACGCCGACTGAAACTAAGCACTTCCTCTATGCTGACGATCTCGTAATATGTGCTTAAGGAAATAACTTTGAAGAAGTGGAGGAGAAATAGAGAACACAGAGAAAATTAAACAGATTGCGGACGAGCGGCATGTCCTATACCAGTGTTTTACAATCTTTTTGATTTTGCGACCCCTTTACAGGTTGAAATATTCTGGCGACCCCCTGGTGTCATAGAAAGCCAAAGAAATAATTTAATTAAAAACTACATACGTTAGGTAATAATTTTTTCCTATTTTGGTACATTTATCTTTTATTCACGCGGGCCAAAAATTAAAACACAGCCAACATTTTGCTTTGCAGTTTGCTTTTTCAAGCCAACAGCACAGCCAACTTTTAATCTACAGGTGTTTCCGACTGTGTACAGGTTAGTAGACATTTAGTATTTGTGCGCTTTGAATCAGATGGCAATAACATGGAAGAAATCTTATTTTGCAATGCACTTCCTACAAACACTACTGGCCAGTGTTTGTACGATATGTTTTTAGAAAGCACTTGCAATTACAAATAGCGATGGCATTAAAACTATGAATGGCAAAAATAGCGCACCCATTGCAAAATAAAATCGATAATGCCAAACATTTCCTGAACACTGTTTTCTTCATCGGGAGTCTCTAAGGCAGGCCGCTCATCAAAGAAACATGAAACGTAAATTACGTTTCATGGAAATAAAACACTGCTAAACAAATATACGTCCGGTCATTTATGAAACTCTCCGAAAATAAAAATGTGTCATGAGCATGAATCACACTCGTTTCATTGGTAGGCGGACTTTGAAATTTGCTTAAGGCAGACCGCACATCAAAGAAACATGAAACGTGAAACATTAAACGTGAAACATGAAACAAATAGATTGTAAAAAAAGTAACCGTTTCATGTGATAAGCTAATCGATAAAAAAAATAAAATTTGTATAGTCGGCAATGGATAGTGACGTGGTCGTTGCTGTCGGCGCCGCTCTTTAATTGCTTTTTAATATCAAAGAAACGTGAAACATGAAACAAAAATAAATTATGAAGAACGAAACTGTTTCATGTTATATAGTGTAGGAAACAAAGGTTGAACTTCGCAAATAAGTCCGGTTATATTTTTTTTCAGTATATCAAGAGGTGCTTTTAATGAGACTAACTTTTTCTTAAAAGATTTCGCCCCGGAACACCCATTTTCATCCCTTTAAAGGGGGTAGTTTGTCGTTTTTGCGAAACGTAGCCCTTCCTGTACGTCAATACAAAAAATTCCTTAATAGAAATATGAAGAGCACTATATTTCCTACAATTTATTCCGCGACAGCATAAATCTGTCACACACCGTTTAGCGGAGGTGGCGCCCCAAAGTTGGCAAGTTTTAAAAAAAGATGTTTAAAAAAAAATATATTTTTCCCTAACCGTAATAGGAATCAAGAAGCAACCCAGCGGCAATTAATCACAAATAAATGTTTGATTTTTTGGTATAGGTTTCGTTTAAGGGCAATTGTCCATTTTCTAATTACAGGGTGTTAAATTTTAAAAAGCCCCTTTTTATATATACCATCTGAACCGCTTATGCTAGCGTAAAAAAACTTTCAGCGATTACCCATGTACAAGTATTATTTACAAATTTGTATAATTCACTCCCATATTTTCCCCGAAACCACCCAAAAAAAAAGGAAAATGAATAAAGAAAATATGCAAAAATTGAATCTGGGCCACCGCTGTGGCTTTATGGCGCAAAGAAAGTTAAATATATATAGATCATAATATGTAGCAGACAGTGTGTTTCTTTATTTGTCATAAGTATATTATTAATAAAATGAATAGGTGACGAAAAAAAAAAACAAAAACTGGACCCCGCAAAAGCATTTCTGAGGTTTGCGGCGCCACTGTGCCGTAACTGTTGTTTATACGAAAAAAATGCATAGGAACTTATTTGTAGAGCAAATAGTGGCCTTTGATTCTGTATAAGCGTTGTTTCATAAAAATATATAGGTAATGAGAAAATCGTGAAAACATGTTCGCCAAACTTATTTTCAGGGATAGGGGTAGTTTCCGCAGGGATTTTGCAATAACCATAATATATAAATGTATATATAAATATGTTTATAAAAAACCCTACTAATGGAGTAGGATTTTTCCCTACCACCTTTAAAAGAATGAAAATATGTGTTCCGGGGAAAATCTTTAAAAAAAGTTAGTCTCATAATAAGCACCCCTTGATATACCAGAAAAAAAAAATAATACCGGACTTGTGTCGAGTTTGCGAAGTTTAATCTCTGTTTCCTACACTAATATACTAATCAAAAAAAACAAAAATAAAATTTGTATAGTAAATAATGGAAAGTGATGATGACGAGGTCGTTGCTGTTGTGGCAACTCTTTTATTACTGTCCAAAAATCATAACCATAGTACATAATATTTGGTTGCAAACGAATTAAATAATCAATGAGTATTCAAACATTTACATTGTTTTATTGTGGGTCCTGGTTTAAAAAAACGATATTTTCTTGTTATTGTCTATGCGTAGAGATGCATCAAGTCAAACTAGTTTGATTTTATTCAGCCAACTTGACTTGACTTGAAAACCAAACTTTTTTTGTAAAAAAGTTTGACTTGACTTGATTTCGATATCTTTAGGTTTGACTTGAAATCAAACTTCTTCAAACAGTTTGAAGTTTGAATATCATATAGGACTAATGCTGCCAGGTCCGATTTGTTTTTAATCGGTACATAAGCAAAAACAAATCGGGATTTAGGGTTGTAGATCGGGACAAATAAACAAAAATAGCCCAGTAGTAAATAAAAGTCTCTAGCATTAAAACTAAGCGAGTTACGCTCAAAATAAAGTTTGTTCCTTTTTTTGGTAAAAAAAAATCGTGAAAATCTCCCCCTATTTAGCACCGTAAATAAAATTAATCGTTAGCGCTTTACCATTTACTTTATATGTCGTGTATTGTTTATACGATCTGTAAGGTTTACCGTTTGGGAGTGCTTAGTTTTGAAAAAAATTGGTTTTATAGTAAAAAAAATTTTTCTAAAATATTGGAAAATAGCCTTTTTTCAAAATAACTTAAAAAGGATTAGGGATACTAAAATCTCAAGGAGTAAAAAGTAGGTAGGTTTTATTTTTATAAATATGATAGATTCATTTTGTTTTTCTGTTAGACAAAAATTGGCTCAAATATGGCTGTTCATATTTTGCATACACTCGTGATTAGTGACTCGTTCAGGCCCTTTCAATCATGTAAAAAATACATAAGGAAAGTAAATTGTTTGTAAAGCGGTAACGATTAATTTCATTTGGGGTGCTAAGTAGGGGGAGATTTTCACGATTTTTTACCAAAAAAAAGGAGTCAACTTGATTTTGAGCATAACTCGCTTAGTTTTGATGCTAGAAACTTTTTTTAAACATAAAATAAAGATTTATTAAAAATGTTTTAATTGGTTTTTCCCGAAAAGTGCTTCATTCCTTGGTTATTTCACGTTGAAATATTTGATTTGAAATTTGACGAATAAAAACGTATTTTTTATGAGCTACAACTTTGCTTTTGCTGGGTCTATAGACTTTACAAGTTCACAATTTTTTTCATTTTATTATATTATGTTACATGTTTAAGAATAGTTTTTTCGATCAAATACTTACTTTTTGAGTTATTTGTGAAAATCGCCTGAAAACGTGATTTTCATTCGTAAATAACTCGAAAATATTAAGCAAGTTAAAATTCTATAGAACTAAAATTGCTTAGAATTAGTCAATTTATCCATCTCCGGACTTATTTTAAACGCGCGGTTTTTCACCCCCAACTAGGGGTGACTGTCACCCCCCGAGTAAACGCAACCAACGGCACAAGCCGTCCAAATTTTCATGCAATTCGGAGTTGATCCTGAAAATTACACGGTATCGCCGTATTTCCCGTTCATTTACTAGACTACAAGGTGTTTCTATAATCTGTATTTAATCCTATATATCTAATAATAATAATAAGACGAAATTACAAAAAAAAATCGTAGATTAAGTAAATTATTGATTTTTTATTAAAATTATATTTTTCATTCGATTTTGCCGCTTTTAGGAGTGCCTTGTTTTTATAACATAGTTATAAAATTCACTGCAAGTCCTCCTGAAATTGGTTTTCGTGGGTGAAAATCGGGACATTTAGTGTCCCGATCAGGTACAAATCGGTAGGCGTCCTCAGACCCTTAAAATCGGGACGTACCGCGCAAATCGGGACACCTGGTAACGCTAAATAGGACAACGTGTTTATTTTCAATTCTCTCTGCTACTCCGCCCATGGCGGATCTAGAAATTCATAACATATCAATGGAAAAAACAATGTTTTAATAGAAGGGACTTAAAAATATGAATATTAGGCATTATAACAAGTTTTTTTATTTAACACAAGTTTTTGATCAAATTTTAGTGTAGAAAACGTTAAAATACTGTATTTTAACATGTTCATCCATTCCCAAAATATAAGTTCTTTGATTTGGCTGAAAATTTGCCCACACATAGCCAAAACACATGACTTTAAGTGGTTTGAAGAATTTATATAGTTTTACAATACAAGAAAAGTTACATGCAATAATACCAGAGTTAAAATTATATATAGTCCAGTCGGGTTAGCATTTGATCTTGCATGCCGAGCTACCCAAGCAAGATTCTATTTTTCTAATCTTTAGGGGGTCAATAGTAGTGTATATTTAAAATCGCGAATGAATTCCGCCGTTACGTTAGCCGCCAATTTATTTTTAAGGAGAACCGTTTTGCTCAATATCTCCGCCATTTTTACCTTTTCGACAAAAAGAGTAAGGACTGAAATTATTCAAAATATGATTTCCTATAATTTATTTTTATTATAATTTTTTTGTGCCGTCAAAAATTGGATCAAAAACTTGTTTTTAATTAAAATAACTTGTTATATTGCGTTATAATGAATTTTTTAATTAAAACATTAAAACATTATTTTTTATATTGATATTTTACGATAAAAAATGCAAATTTGTTTAAATAAATACCAAATCACTGTAAAATCGCTTAAAATGTTATTTTGAGAGAAAAAAAGGAGAATTAAGCAGACGCTATATACTAAGTTTCAGATAAATTTGAGCTCCAAAAGTTTTTTTTGTCTGAGTGATTTGACCTGGAATGTAAACCTTACCAGGTTTATACTCTAATAAAAAGTTTCACTTAAAAAAACTTACCAGTAACCAGATTAGTACATTCAAGACTTAAAGAACTTAGAAATTACTAAACGGGAGTCTTACAACTTGTAATATGAAGAAATGAATCTACACGGATAGTTTGACTTTCGAACAGGAATAAAGCACTTTGTTACTCCGAGTTCTCGTTAAGGGGAAAGGTGCAAAGTGTCGCCTGTCAAAATTTTCAATGTGTTTTAAATGTAGATATTCATTTTTTTCGAATCCTGTATTTTTAAAAAATTTAAACGCAGAATGAAAGATTACGTTATTACCGAGGGCCGAAAGTCCCTTAAAATAAATAATATCTACATAAGTTTCTTTTGAATGAAATATTTTAATTAAAAATCACACTAAATTTTCCCTTTTATTTTCACTTTGTAACTTATTAAAATAAACATTATAGAAGTTTTCACGGATTTTCGGCCCTCAGAAATAATGTAATCTTTCATGCTGAGTTTAAATTTTTTTAAAATATTTATTAGTTTTCTCAGGATTCGAAAAAAATAAATACATTTAAAACACATTGAATATTTTGACAGGGGGCATGTTACGCCTATGACCTTAATGGTTGCAAAAAAATACTATTTGGTTTATCAATGGACAATTCAAAATAATCATTTGGAGTTTTTATGACTTTCTTTTATTAACAGAGGCATTTATCTAATCGAAAACAACATCTGGTACCAACCTGCAGTTTCTTGGAAAATACGACAATACAAAAGTAGGTATTTCTAAAATTCAGTAATTCTAGGCTTACTACACTTTGGCAGTACCTTCTAAACAATAATAGCGTTAGTTTAAGGGAAAAAACATGATTTTCACCAAAAATGTCTCTTACGTTACGTTGCCAAAAATGCATCGAAATAATATTAATATTATGTTTGGGTTTAAATTTTAAATAAATTAATGTAGATGCATTAAGTTTTCTTAATTATCCTAAATAGCGATTTTATTGGGTTTTATTTGTCTGTCTGTGGTTTAAATATCATATCAGCTAATACATTTCTATGTTTATTTATGTCAAAAAAAGATTTGGGACCTTTTTGGGGGGGAATTTCCCTATCCCCCCGTAGATATCCGCCTACTCCGCAAATTAGTTTGTAGTTCATGTTTAAATAGAAGTCTATGTTTTGCTTGTTTATTACGTTCGTTTTGAAGTGTGTGCTTTGTGAGATAATATCTGAACCTGGATATTTTTCGGCTCATAATAAATTCCACAACAAATCGAGTCTGATTTTGAAGGTATTCCTACTGCAAAAATTAAGAGAAACAATCTGTAGTCGAAGCAGTAATAATAATTAAGAAAAATAAATATACTGATTTATTTGATGTTGCGGCAAGTTGATTTCAAAACAACGAAAATTGCAAAGTGCATAATATGTAAAAATAAAGAAAAGTTTTATAAAATGACAAATGGTGAACTAATTCTTTAAAACGAAATTGAAAAGTCGCAAAAAATGCATTAAACCTACTCTATTAAAAATATTATATTTTGTTGTTCCTTCATAAATTTTTGTTAAAGAAGACTAAATTACACTTGTTATGATGAAAAAACCATTCAACGAATTCTTTGTTTTAATCTAGTAATAACACTCAAATGAAAATATAAAACAGTGATATCGATAAAACGAAACTTGCAAGCAATTCTAAGCATAGAGCAATCATTTTTAAGAAATTTATTACCCTGTTTTGACTGTAATCGCTTCATATATCAAGTTACTTTTATATGGAACTCATTGTATTATTAAATTTTTTATCTTAATTGGCAACTAACATGTCTATCTCAACAAAAAAGTATATCTCTACAAAATAAATTATTTTTCAAACTTTTTCAAACTAGTTTGACAAACAGTTTGAATTTTCAAACCTGTACGATTGACCAGTTTGACTTGACTTGAATTATTTGTCTGAAGGATTGACTTGAGTTTGACTTGAAATTAAGTCAAACTCAAGTCAAGTTCAAACATTCAAGTCAAACTTGTGCAACTCTATCTATGCGAGTACCACTTCAGGTTATACTTATTGTATTGTCGAAGCGAAGATCGGTGGAATATGCGCATTTTATCAATGAAATTCGATATTTTTAAGATATTCCAGAAGCCGCTATAGATAAAATGTTTTAACGACCTATTAGTCATTCATAATTACTCAACGGATATTAGTACAGTTAAAATAATTAAGACGATAACCGGACAACATTGATTTAATGAGTAAAATTTAGTTTTTTTTATTTTAATGACAAAAAAGCAAGCCCATTAGCATAACCCAATTAAAAATTATTTTGCACATCATATTTGAAACATAATTTGGTTGAAAAATCTCATTTTTGTTGGCAAAAAAATATATTAATTTGTTTGGACTAAATTAACGTTGTGCTTATCTTAAAAAGGATATGTTAGTATATACATTCGCACAGTGTTGCCAAACTGAATTTTGTTATTTTGGGTGTAAATTTTTTCCACGGATCTCCGAGGGTACTATACAACTCTTCGTTCTGCTCCACCACAGAATCCAATACAATATTAAATTCTTGGTCGCATTCATTTTACGCATGTAATTAATTAGTTAAAACAATGAAACTGATATCGAAAAATAGAACACGTCCTATTTCATGAAACACGTTTCAAGAAGATAAAATTGTTTCATGGGCATGAATCACACTCGTTTCATAGATATGCGGACGTCTATTTGTTTAGCAGTGTTTTATTTCCATGAAACGTGCTTCAGGTTTCATGTTTCTTTGGTGTGCGCCTTCGGAAGATAAAAATGTTGCAGCACGCTCATGAATCACACTTGTTTCATTGGTAGGCGGACTTCTATTTGTTTAGAATTGTTTTATTTTCATGAAACGTGTTTCACGTTTTATGTTTCATGTTTAACGTTTCTTGTTCCTTTGATGTGCTGCCTGCCTTACAGTGTTTTATTTTCATGAAACATGTTTCACGTTTCATGTTTCATGTTTTTCGTTTCATGTTTCTTTGGTGTGCGGCTTGCCTTAGGTAGTACCTTCTGCTATAAATAACGTTCTCAAGGAGGTAATAAAAATTGTAAATTTTATTAAAGGTAAAGCTTTGCAAACCCGGCTATTCAGAATCGTTTGTGAAGATATGTACTAGATTCATCAAAATCTCTATCACAGAGAGGCAGAGCCGGCCCGAGGGCCGTGCGAGCCGTGCGCCCGCACGGGGCGCCAAGGGTTTGGGGCGAATGTGCCCCCTCCCCCAAAAAAATTAAAATGCGATAAATTATTTAACTTATGTCAATTTTTTAAGCCAATTATTCATTCATTTATGATGAATTAGTAATATTTCAGAAAGCCTTATTAAGTTTTAATTTTATTGTAGACAAATAATTTCCATGTTCAGAATCATCCAGGAGGTCTACAATTTCTTCTCAGGATCACCACATCGTTGGGATGTTCTGAAACAACACGTAACAAACTTGATCCTGACCCCTTTGAGTGAGACTAGGTGGAAGACTCGAATTAATGCGGTTGTGCCACTGAAATATCAGCTTGGTGAAGTCTATGACGCGCTTTTTGAATGTAGTCAAGACCAAAAAAGGCTAGACGCATATGCAAGAAATACACCTACAAGTCAGCCAAAAAATTGAAATATTTCCGATTCATCTGCTGCTTAGTAACGTGGCATATGATTTTGTTTAAGATAGACCTCATAAGCAAGAAACTTCAAGAGGTTGACATGGACATAGCAAACTCTCTTGCTTTGATTTCTTCAACGTAGCAATTTTTTTAAGAAACAAGGATTTATGCAGGATTTAACAGAATATTAGTCGATTGCAGGGAAGTGGCCTAAATGATTGAAGTTGACCCAGCATTCCCTGAAGAAAGTGAACTGCAGCCGAGAAAAAAGAAAAAAATGATTTTTTATGAATCAAGTGATGAAACAGTTCTTGATGCTGAGATCGTGTTCAAAACTAAATTCTTCTACGCGGTCTTGGATCAGTGTATCTCTTCCTCTTCTCTAGGAGACAGATTTGAGCAGCTTCAAAACTATCACCAACTGTTCGGGTTTCTACATTCAAAGACCACAAGTAATGACAAAACAATAAAATGCTGCAAGGACCTACACATTGCTCTCACTGATGCCCATCACAGTGAAATTGATGGTCTTCAACTATATTCTGAATTGAAACTTGTCAACAGCATGATTCAGAATGTAGAAAAAGAAGACAAAGGCAAAATCAAAGGACCAGTTTACATGTTGAGCTACTTAGCAGACAAAGGATTTATGGAGAACTTTCCTAACCTGTGTGTAGCACTGCGAATCCTTCTTACTCTCCCAGTGTCTGTCGCGAGTGGAGAAAGGTGTTTCTCCATCCGCCTGGGCGTGATGACGTAATCGATGATTTTTTTTAAATGAGAGTAGGGGTCGTGTGGTAGCTCATTTGAAAGGTTCTTCAATTCCCTATTCAGTAATGTAAACATTTACATAATTATTTATACAGGGTGTCCAAAAAAGTTTTATTAAATTAAATTATTTGACAAAAAAGAAGTAGAAGGACACCCTGTATAAATAATTATACAAATGTTTATATTACTGAATAGAGAATTAAAGAACCTTTCAAGTGAGCTAGCACACGACCCCTATTCTCATTTAAAAACATCATAGATTACGTCATCACGCCCAGATGGATGACGTCACTAGTATACTATATATGCCACAATATAATGACTTAAAAATAAAAATCGACCTGTTTCGGGATTTTTCCTTAAAGTCGCCGGTTTACGAAATAACGAATTTATTCCTTTCATTTGCACCATACTGTCGGTGGAAAATAGTGCTTGATTAGCAATTAAAAAACAAAGGAGTTTTGAATATTGTATTGCAAAAAACTTTTCGGGATTTCATCAATCGATATTTAAAGAATATCTACCTACCTTGGCAACATTCAAATTTTCAGTTTTTCACAGAGTTTTTGAGGGTTAAAAATGGCCGATTTTGCAATTTTTCAATTTTTAATCGCTTATGTCAAAAACTATCAACTTTAGAGAAATGTTACTAAAGACCTTTTCTGTTTGGAATGATCCAAAAAACCTAAAAAAACTTTGTTCCATGCAAAAAAAAATAATTTTAGGAAAAAAACAAAAAAACGTTTAAAAAATTTTTGACCCACTTTTGGTCCTGGCAACATGCAAACTTGTTAAAAGGGCTCCTTTTTGAATAAGATTGTGCAAAAAATCCGAATCGGAATATTTTTCCTAGCGTATGCGCAGTAGCTTTCTGGACTAATAGTCATTCAATTTGTATAACCATTTTCCAAACTGTATTCAGGACTTTTAAATAAAATCTAATTGTATACTTGTCAACTTTCTTATAAAGTTGAACTTTTGAAAACCAGTTGCCCCTTGGGGGGGGGGGGGCGCCACAATAGAATTTCGCACGGGTGAAATATTACCCACGGGCCGGCTCTGCAGAGAGGTCAGTGTTGGAGAGGTCAGTGTTGGCTATATAAAAGAAAGGTATGGACAAAAATCCTGGAACTGAGAGCTGAATTGTTAATGTTCTTACAAGATGCAAAATCTAAATATGCTTACGGTTTCTCTGACCCTATTGGCTCTTGAAATTAGCATTTTGGCAGATCTTTTTAGCCACCTTAAAAATTTAAACAAGAACCTTCAAGGAAGAGAAGAGAATATTTTAACAGCTAAAGATAAAGCAAAAGCATTTCACGCAAAACTTCGTTTGTGGTCAACCTCTCTGCAAAACAAAATGTTTGAGTCTTTTCCATGTGTTCAGAAGATTGATGAAGATAATGCAACAGACCAAAGTTTTGAAGTATCGGCTCACATCCCTTGCATTATACAGAGCTTTTGAAATCCTTTCCAGAGTTGCACTCTGAAGCTGACAATAGGCGTAGATGGATTCTAAACCCTTTGTTGGACGCATCAATAGATCTGACTGATGTCAACAAAAAAATGAAAGAATATCTTCTAGATTTAGCTGCTGATGGCATTCTTAAAATGGAATTTTATTCCCAAAGTGTCGACGTATTTTGGATGAAAAGAAAACACCAATATCCAGAGTTAAATTATTATTAGTGCAATGGAATTTTATTGCAAAGTGTTGACGTATTCTGAATGAAAAGAAAACACCAATATCCAGAGTTAAATTATTAGTGCAATTCGCCACTTCATATTTGTGTGAACTGAAATTTTCTTCAATGGTAGACATTAAATCTAAAAAGAGAAATAGACTGTAATTAGAAAATGATTTGATTAGTAACCTTTCAAAAATAGTACCACAATTTGATAAACTTTTGAAAAACAAACAAGCACATCCTTCCCACTAAAATTGTGTTTCAAAAACCTCAACTCTTTGTTTTAGTCGGCTACCCCCCGAGTAAGGCTTCGCGACCCCCCAGGGGGTCGCGACCCACATATTGAAAAACACTACCCTATACAATTTCGCGAACACCACGAAAGCGACTAATATTCAGGAAAAGCTGCCTTGGAACAGTGCAGGATGGACCGCCTCAGAATTTTCCTCTTCGCCAGGTTCAGTGGACCGGCCAGTCTCTAGACTTTAAAACGTGGATAACTATGAATAGGACAAGAACGGGAGTCGCTCCAGTAAAATCAAACATGGTAAAATGGGGGGAAATACACCAAGATCATGTGAAATGTGACTGCGGAGAAACACCCCAAGAAGCAATTGGACGTAATATTACGACGTCTTAACGTTGGATTAAATGCCCTAACGTTAATACGCGACGTTGCGACGACGCTCAGAAAACCGCTATTTGCACCTAAGTGGGGAATAGAAATACGGGTTGCCTCGACGTCCCCCTCTCGACTTCTCAGCTCGAGATATTTTATCGTCAAATTACGTTAGTTTTAAGGACTTTGGTCTTGTAAAGTAATAGTATAAAATTCTCTACCACAGAAGTACGGCCGACACACTTCATTTTTACCAAATAGGTTAATAATCTTGGAGGATATTAAATCATCAGAAACTAAGATGCATGACGGCCTGTTGATACTTATTTAAGTAGGTTCCTACTCTATTCAGAATATAACCTAAGTGACGTATAATTATTTTATTAATCATCTGCCTCATTGCATAATGCGGTCGAAAATTTACAAACGCAGGGAAGTGTACTGTTAAACTAGGTATAAAAATTGCTCAAAACTGAAAGCGCCTCAGAAATTTACAGGTTAAATCGAACAAAACGGTAAAAATAGAAATAATCATCGTAATTAAAAAAACATATTTATTATGTCTAGACCCATACAAAATTATCCTTGATTTATATATAAACAAAATTCGTTATTTAAAATCAAATATTCATTAAAATCTAGCAAAAAAAATTGCCAAACATTATGTTTCAAAAAATGGCTGAACCATGGCGATCTTTCATTAATGGCGGATTTGACTCGCGACCTAAATTGCACTATATTTTAACTGATTTGGACAAGGACACCCCCTGCCGACCTTTAGTATAACCTATTTTTACCTTGCACATCTCGAATTTACCTATTGGTATACCTAATACGTCCTAAAGTAAGCGCAAACAACCTTGTCTTGACGAGAGACTCCCGACGACCGGTCGTCGTCAGCTTAACTTTACTTAAGTACTACGTTGTTATTACCTACGTTGTATTGTCGTTCTCACCTTCCCGCAAGTACACGCAGCAATCTACCATATCGTCGTCGACACAAGAGAACCGCGTAACTCCAATTTTTACTTAAAATGGGATTTTACTGCTATGAATTACCCAATCGCCTATTCTAGCCATCCGACATATAACAGGTCATTTAAATGTAAATTTCTAATTTTAAAATGTATACTAGAAAAGCACGTATCTCCCCTTGTCAAAAAATTATGTTAGTAAAACACGCAACTCCAGCGCATTTTCTGTTAAGTCAGTTAAGTGATTATTGCCGTTGATTTGATTTGTTTTTTTAAGTTTTTTAAGTTTCTAATTTTACATCCGTAAGGAAGTAAGATAAAGTAAGTTCATTTGGGTAATACATGCGTTTTCAGTACGATTTAAAAATAAAGGGATTTTTGTTACCTTAAACTATCACTGGAGTTACATGGTTTTCCATATTTTATTTTATGAACCCATATTGGAGTTACATGTTCTTCTAATGTTACTTTTTTTAGACTCTCCTGAAAAAGTAAGGAAAATGGAGTTACGAGTTTTTCTTGTGTTGACGACGATATACCTACTGAGAAAACACCCGACGTCTCCTGAACGTTGGGTTCGATACTAATAAATGCTCTGTAATCTCCGACATTGAGCAGTCGTTAAATGTCTTCCAGTAAATTACATTGTAGTATAGAGGTTATACCCGACGCCAGCTTAACGTTAAACCTTAACTTAATAATTAACGTTGGTATTCTCAACGTTGGATTGTCGTTGTCGTCTTCCCGAAAAATACGTCTACCATACTCGATAAAACACCAACGTCCTCTGAACGTTGGCATCTATCCTAAAAAATACGTTGTAATTCCCGACGTTGAGTAGTCGTTGATGTATGCCTATGCCACTTAATTGCACTTATACTACAGATAGGTTAAGACCGACGTCAGCTTAACGTCAAACCTTATCCTAATAATTGACGTCGTTATTCCCGATGTCGGTTGGTCATCAGATTATATTACTTATTAGCAGCAACGTTGGTCCATAGGAAAAAAAGACATTGTCCTTGGTTAAGGCTTATTGTGAACCAATTTTGTCCTTAAATTTAAGGTCCCATTAGGACAAAATTGGTTGCAGATCGTAAAATTGCTACTTGGGACAGAATGTGGAACATCTTCTTACATGCAGAAACTGTCCTTATCGGTGTACCATCTAAGATTCGTGGCTTGCCAACAAGGATGAGATCGACGTAGCCCGATACTGGGCCAAAATTTTATGAATGACATGTCCGGACGCGATCAAGTAAGTTCACCTCATTCCAATATTTTTCTTGACCCCTTATCTCGTCCATCTTATTCCATATTCTCCAAGTTTGTGCTGAGCGTCCTCTTTTTATTTTTCCTTGGGGATTCCACCCTAGGGCAGCCTTTGTAATACTGGAGCTATTTTTTCGTAGTATATGACCGATCCAACCCCACTTTCTGGACTTTGTTTCATTTTCTACCCTCTATTGAACAGTTATCTGTAGCAGATCTTCATTTCTGATGCAGTGGCGTAGCTGAAGATTGCGCCCCCCCCCCCGCGACAATTTTTGTGGGCCCTGTTTTATAAACATAACTACAACTAATAACAGTATAATTCTAAAATATGTGTAAATGACAATATTTGGCCTTTTTTAATGAGTCTTCATCAGTTAGTGTTAATAGATTTTTTGGGAATAGACATGAAAACCTATTAGGTATACCTTCATATCTTTTAATCCGACAAACCTATTAGTAAGTTGTTGCAATACTATATATAAATTTACATTGAAAACATTAACTTCAAAACTTTTTTCAAAACAATTTTTCTGCTAAAAAGTTAATTTTCGTCGCAGCTGAGCTCTTCGTAATTTTTTTTATACGTTTTATCCGTTTTTCTTAAATTCCGGACTAATCCCCACAATTCTGCTAGTCCTGCACCTTCTGATAAAATTTCGGAAAACGAATTTCTCAAAGATTATCAAAAGTTTTTCAAAAAGTT
The DNA here is from genome assembly GCF_917563875.1 of Diabrotica virgifera virgifera. Taxonomy (NCBI): domain Eukaryota; kingdom Metazoa; phylum Arthropoda; class Insecta; order Coleoptera; family Chrysomelidae; genus Diabrotica; species Diabrotica virgifera. The sequence goes on from NC_065446.1 coordinate 100,683,611, forward strand.
GAAAAACCGTTAACTCTGCCATTTCAGATTGCAGAAGTTTTGATGTTAGATGAACACAGTTAACTATTTCAGATTGAATAGTAATGTTATCGGCAAATTCAAAATTATTCATATGCTCTAATACTGCATTAGCTTCTAATTTTTCATAGTTTTTTGATAACAGTGAAATTTTCGTTAAAAATTTCATTACTTGTCGGAAAGCTCGACAGAGCTATGTCAGCATCATGTCTGGATGAACACCGGGTTTCACATAACCTTTTTAAGTGTTGGCAAACGCGATGAATCCAAAGTCATAATAGTACATAGTACATCCCATATGTAAAAAAAAACAACTTCTGTACACCAGCAACGGCATCATTCAATATTAGGTTCAGATTATGGGATGCACAATGAACATATAGGAAACTGTTTTTTCAATGTCAGTTATGCGCCTTTGTACGCCTGAATATACACCACTCATAACGCTTGCCCCATCATACTTGCTGTTTCACATTATACGAATTTTAGTCGTGCGATGGTTAAAATCTACATAGTGGCTCGGCAATAATATATGGAATCTTTCTCCCTTCTCCGAACGTTTCAAGCGGTGAATGCGGAGCCACTATGTAGATTTTAACCATCGCACGACTAAAATTCTTATAATGTGAAACAGTGCTACCCCTTTCCTCTGCAGTTGTGTACGGAAAGGTGCTTTGATTGTATAAATTTTAAAATTTCATTTACAGGACCTTCTGCATTTTGGTCTAATATACGAATAAATCCCTAAAAATAACTTCTGCTTTGGAGGGTAAATTATTTTCATCACAAGTTATTTTTACATACCGGAAAATAAAACTAAGCTGATCGTCTTTGGAAATTTCTTGAGTGGTATAAAGAATTATTGAATAAAAACAACTTTTTTTAATTAAATTAATCACTTTGTTTCCAGTTTCTTAAGCCAGCAAGTAATGTTTAAATTTTTGTTCTTGTTTTTATCGATTAATTTAGCTAAAACAGGATCATATTTAGCTAGTAAAAGAACCATCGACAAAAAGTTAGCTTTTTGGGATTCACTTTCATCTAAACTACCAACATGTCCACGAAACGCTAAATTGCACCCAGTGGCGTGCTGGCCATATAAATGAAACGCAATCACCGAGAGGCTGCGGCCTCTTGAGGCCGGTCAAATAAGTTTTTTTCACAAAAAATTTTAGATATAACAAAAAAATTGTTTAATTTCTAATCAAATGATATTAACAAAACATTTCAAAAACAATTTTAATCTTTGTTAATTATAAAATACAGTTTAAGTAAATGAATAAGACTCTATGTACATAAATGATTGCTACAGATAATATTTATTTTCATTCATGCAAATATATTTCTGGTTTTCCAATTTCCTTCGAACATCTAATAAATACGTAGGTACACTGCAGAATATAAAAATGGAAAAAAAATTTGCACAAGAGTTTTCCAAAAATATGAGAAACATAATGATAAACTCATTCAAATTTTTAAAAGTATCGAAAAACGATTTAATCAAGGCAAATCGTCATCTACATCCGGCACTCTACCTACATCCTAGAAATTTTGATACAATAAAACATGGTAATACTTATACCTTTGACGACATCTAAATCATTTACTGAAAAATTAAGAAATTTTTATCCTACCATATCTGCGACTGCAATTAGAGAAGAACTCGTTGATTTTGCTGATAAATAAATTGTATTAAAAATAGGATTTTGCAAAATACTGAAATTATAGATAGAAGATCGAGTTAATGATGAATATGTTCAGTCTACAGAAAATATGAAGAATGATATTATTAATCTAAGTGATAATGAACATGAAGTAACAAATGACAATGTTGTTGATACCGTGAAAGCTTCACCTCCGTGTGGTACTGAAAAGTGTAAAGATTATATAGCTTGCTGTTACGCTGTCTTTCATAAGCAAAACTTCTATCATTGTACTTCGACTAGGTAGGTAATTCGACCTACCTATGTAGCTAGTTGCAACTACTTTGGATCTGAAGTTTTTAACCTGATGATGGACTGATTAGTCCGAAAACGTTTGTTTTGTACTAGTGATGTACCCACTTTAAGTCCAACTTGGATCTTTTTTAGAAAATTTTAATAAATTATATACCATGTACCTACAAGAGAAGATTTTTACTTCCTTAGTAATCAAAGTTTTATGTTTGATTTACAAATAATTTATATTTTTGTATTTCGGTTTTTGTTTTATAAATAACGAGTAAAATATGCTTATAAATGTAAGGTAAAATGAGGATGAGGGGCCGCTTTTCTATAAATTCACCAGGCCGCTTGAAAAGTTCCAGCACGCCACTGATTGCACCCAGAAAGAGTAAGAGTTACGTCAATTACCTGCTTCATTACTTCCTTCCAAATTCCATATTTTGATGCTTATTAGAAAAATATGTTTTGGTCCCAAATTTAAAGAAAGTAGAAGTATTAAGTTTGAAGGCTTTAAGGGGCCCCTCCTAACTTCGGGTCCCCCGCCTTGCGAGCCCTGCGGGCCTGTCAGCTACGCTACTGTTCTGATGATGTTAGACCCGAAAATTTGAACAATTCTTCGTAGGCATTTGTTAACAAACACCTACAATTAGTCTGTAAGGGGTTTTGAAGAGACAGAGGTCACTACATTGTTAGCTGTCACTGTCACCAGTGTGAACGGTGAGCTGGGTCAATGCCATGGCAGTACCGTCATGATAAGAACTGTCCTCGTGAATACTAAACTTAAACTTTACATCGAGACGTTTATTCACCCACAATCAGGAACGTGCTAATTGGCACGCTTCACTTAAAAGGGGATTGATAATGATATGCCAATAATTTTAATTTTGTTGTATTCTAGTGAAATTAATATATTATTTTTAAATCAGAAATAAAGTTTTTTATACTGTTTAATAACAAACTTTTCATTTGAGTTACGTCCATACATAAGTGGGTCTGTTGTTTTTACCAATAATATAACTTATTTTCGCTTCGCAATCGCACAAAATGTTAATATTTCATTTGATAGTGTTGTTATCATTATATTTACATAATATGCAAAGTTTTATTTTAATTAGACATAGAAATCACACATATTTACCATACTCAAAGAATATTTAACATAAGTTAGGAGTTTAAACTATTATAATATAATAGTTTAAACTATTATTATTATATTATTATAATATTATTATATTACTAGCTGACCCGACAGACTTCGTACTGCCTCAGTAGACAAAAAGCTAAACTTTAATTTAAAATAAACAAAAGGAATTAATAATTAATAAACAAAAATGCTCGATTAGAATGAGATTTTATTATTATTATCAATTAATTTACACATGATGTTTGACGTAAAATAGTTTAGTTCGATAGAAGTAACAAACTAAAGTTTAGCATTGCTTTTCACTAACTTAAATTCAATGTTCAAACTGCTAAGAGACAGGTGGGTGGCAGTTTTAACATTGAATTTAAGCGAAAAAGAATGTTTATTTATTAAATAAACATTTATTTCTGTTTTCTGACAGCACTCAAATGTGTGTTGAAATAAATGGATTACATACATTCTTCCTTTTTCTCAATTAATTTAATAAAAAAAAATAATTTTTGGACACCCTGTATAAACAATTATGTATAAACGTTTATATTACTGAATAGAGAATTATTAAACCTTTAAAAGAGCTATCACACGACCCCTAATCTCATTTAAAAAAATCATCAATTACGTCATCACCCCCAGATGGATAACGTCACTAATATGATATATACGCCAAAAAATCATAATGTAAAAACAAAAATCGACCTGTCTCAGGATTTCTCTCCAAATTGGCCTCTTCTTGAGATAATGAATTTATTCCAACTCAACCGTCCTCACTGTATGTATAAGATGTAAAAATTTAGATGACTATTAAAAAATAACGGCGGAAGATAGAAAAGTGAAAATTTAGGGTTGTATTAACCTTTGCCTTTCACATCATATAAAATTAAGAAAAACAGTTTGTCCAAAAAAATAAAAAATATATATTACGGGGACTGCAGCCCCCGTTATGACGTACGGACATGAAGAATAAATAGCAACCTATACTCAGTCCGGTCGAATATACGTGTAAAATTTCAAAAAAATCTATTCAGTCGTTCTCGAGTTATAAGTGTTGGTAACTAACACGACTTTCTTTGGTTTTATATAGATGTAAATTATTTAAATGGTTATTAAAAAAATAACTGTTAGAGTTAAAAAAGTGAAAAATTAGGATTGTATGTATCTTTACGTTCCACATCATATAAAATAAAAAAAGTCCGAAGAAATAGAAAAAAGTATCAAAATTAGCCGATTCGGTCCAGCCATTCTCGAGCTTTAGAGAGACAAACGAACAGCAATTGATTTTTATATATAAGATGTAAAAATGTAGATGGCTATTAAAAAATAATGGTTGGAGATAGAAAGGTGAAAATTTAGGAGTGTATTTACCTTTGCCTTCCACATCATACAAAATTAAGAAAAAACAGTCTGTCCAAAAAAATTAAAAAAAATATATTATGGGGACAGCCCCTGTTATGACGTAAGGATATGAAAAATAAATAACAACCTATACTCAGTCCGGTCTAATATACGTGTAAAATTTCAAAAAAAATCTATTCAGTCATTCTAGAGTTATAAGTGTTGGTAACTAACACGACTTTCTTTTGTTTTATATAGATGTAAAATATTTAAATGGCTATTAAAAATAAAGGTCAGAGATAAAAAAGTGAAAAATTAGGGTTGTTTGTATCTTTACGTTCCACATCATATGAAATTTAAAAAAAGTCCGAAGAAATAGAAAAAAATATCAGGGGGACAACCCCCCCCCTTTATGACCTACGGGTATGAAAAATAGATAACAACCTATTCTCAGTCTTGCCGAATATAGACGTAAAATTTCATAAAATTCGGTCAAACCGTTTCGGAGGAGTATGGCAACAAACACTGTGAAAAGAGCATTTTATAAATACAGTAGAACCCCGATTATCCGTGCTCCTCGGGACCGGACGTTGGCACGGATAATTGAAATGCACGGATAATAAACATTTATTTCTCATATATACATAATACATATGTACCATAAATGGATAACAGAAAAAATAAATCTTTCATTATTAGTGATGTAAGAAGAGAATATTCCCGAGACCGAGAATATTCTCGTTCTCGAGAATATTCTCTTGAATATTCTCGTTGCTTCGTCCTTAATCGTGCTAAGACGATACATAAAAAAGAAAAATGAAAAAGGAAAATGTGGATACGGCTTTTCTAAGTAAACGCGAAACAATGAGTAATTTAACTATGAGACAATTATTTGTTTAAGAATTTTACAAGAATCTCAAAAAGTGATTTTGAACTATTAATAAATATGATAGAGGCAAGAATAGAGAAGAAAGATCAAACATGAGAAACGCAATACCAATCTCAACAAGATTAGCAATTGATATTTATATATACTAACAGTTTTAGTTTAATGTATTTATTCAGGGTGCACTACTCTTCCATTTGTCTCAGTTCCAGAAGTATGCCAAGTTCCACAACTCTGGACGTATATGTACTGCATTAATAAACCTTATTGTGATTTCATTAGACCACATATTCATCTTTTCTTTGAATGTTTTGACTTTTTGACAAAACCAAATTAAATTATAACAGAGTACAGGAAATAAAGAGGAAACACAGCAACATGCAAAATTTTCCACAGCAGTTCGACTTTATCGGCAACGCATCAGGCGCTGCAATAGTGTTCAAATACCAGTAAGATTTTGGCCACATGGCTCAGCCAAACGGCGATATTTTCATTAGATGGCTGTAATGTTGCCAGAAACATACCAAATATATATTTTCGGCAACATATTGCTTCAAAAACTAGCCCGTCTAAATGCCCCTTTAGACGTAGACTAATCCATGACTGAGCTGATGACTCATGAAAAATAAAATCCCACAACTTCTCATCAGATCAAATAAATTTTGTGTTCTCTGTTGTTTTTGTATTTTGTTTATATATAAAAAAACACTGCTGTTTAGTCTCATAATTTTGTATATAATTTCATGATTTTAATACCCTATTTCATCTTCAACAATATCCCTAAATGCGTCATAGGGTTCATTCTCAGAAAATTCTCTATATCGAGAATATTCTCTGATTTTTCATTTTCGAGAATTTTCCAACACTATTTATTCATTATGGGTTAGGGTGGTTCGAAAAAAATTTTTTTTTTATTTCAAATGTTTTAAATGCTATAGTTTAATTCTATTACAATAATATATTTAAAATCCAATCATATAAGACAGATTTTGATATTCAAGTTGAATTCAGTGGCGCATATTCGTCAAACACAGCAGACTACCGAGCTGCGAGGCGAAAGTGACGAATGCCAGCGAAGCGCGCGCAGCCACAAACAGAGATATATGTGGGAAAACCTCTACAATGGATCATGTGTCTTCTCCATTACAACGAACTGCCATTCCACCACCTTTTCCAACACTTAGATAGAAATACAGCAGGCCCAACAGGATATCCGGACCAATTGGAAGGGCCCTACCTGATTGTGAAAGACTAGTTGTTGATTTTAATCCTATCGATTGTGAGATTCCAAAAGTTGACAAGCTTATTCTTAGCAAGGACCAATTGTACTTGCTTGAGATATCAGAAGTATTTAAGTCAGGACATTGTTCAGAAGACTTTATAGTATGTGATCTTATCTTATCATACTCATAATAGGCTTGAAGTCATTGCTTACATACTGTTTTATCTCTTCATTAGTCAATGTTTTTAACAGTGGAGGAGGAGTCAGCGTACTGGTGTTCCATTTGATAATTTCGTAATACTCTTTAGCTTCAAAGTTTAGGTGTGGTGGTTTAAAGATTCTGATAGAGTCACTTTCAGATATTGCTTGCTTTGCTTCATGATACGCCTGAAGCACAGCTCTCGGATATTGTTTCTTTCATCAGTTACCATAGCCAAAAGTAAATTTTCGGGATGGGCAAAGTAAGCATTCCGTTGTAAAATGGAATTAGCAACTTGAAAAAGCCCTTATGGTAAGTACCTTGTAGATTCAATGATTTTGTAAACATGTCTAGGTCCATCTGTGAATTAGTGGTTTATTTTTATGACAAACCATATAGTGTAGGAAACAGAGGTTGAACCTTGCAAAATGGACACAAGTCCGGTTTTATTTTTTTTTCTGGCATATCAAGGGGTGCTTATTATAAGACTAACTTTTTCTGAAAAAATTTCGCCGCGGAACCCCCCTTTTCACCCCTTTAAAGGGGGTAATTTATGGTTTTTGCAGAACGTAGCCCTTCCTGTACCTTTTACAAAAAATTTCTTTTATAGAAATATGAAGAGGATTATATTTTCTACGATTTATTTCCGACAGCATCTCTCTATCATCCACCGTTTAGCAAGGGTGGCGCCCCAAATTTGACAAGTTTTTAAAAAAGATGTTTTTAAAAAATATATATTTTTCCCTAACTGTAACGGAAATTAAAAAGAAATGCTGCGGAAATTATTCACAAATAGATGATTGATTTTTTGGTATAGGTTTCACTTAAGGGTAATTGCCCTTTTTTTAATTACAGGGTGTTACATTTTAAAAAACCCCTTTTTATACCATCTGAACCGTTTATGCTAGAGTAAAAAGACTTTCAGCGATTACCCATGTACTGGTGTTATTTACAAATTTGTATAATGCACCCCCATTTTTTCCCCGGAACCACCCAAAAAAAAAGAAGAATTAATAAATAAAGTGATTTTATTGGAATCCTTCACACACAATGCCCTTCATTAATATGCTTCATATATCATTTTGTGAAAGTTATTATTACCCATACATGGACACTAAAAGCGATTTCCTAGTGCAACCCCTGTAGCCAAAAACAATAAATAAAATGGGGGGTTGAAAATTTTTTTTTGTTTTTTGCTTTTTGATCCATATGGGCATATGCTTCATCAATAGTGCTTTCCAAAAATATATATGGTTATTGCAACATCCCTGCGCAAACCACCCCTATCCTTGAAAATATACTGCAGAAACTACCCCTATACCTTATCCAGCATGTTTTTACGATTTTCTCATTACCTATTCATATTTTTTTAAAGAAAACTTATACAAGGTTAAAGATCACTATTTACTCTAAAAATTAGGTCCTATTCATTTTTTTCATTTAAGCAACCGTTACGGCACAGTGGCGCCGTAAACCTCATATATGCTTTGACGGGCTCCAGTTTTCGTTTATTTTTTCGTCATCTTTTTGTTTTATTGATAGAGTACTTCTGTAAAATAAAACAACACAGTGTAACCTACAAATCATGACCTATGCACATTTTACATTCTTTGCTCCCCAAAGCTACAGTGGTGGCCCAAAATAAATTTTTTCATATTTTCGCCACCTACACGCATTTTATTGCGTTAATGCTACCTTAATAGCACAATATTCACCCCTAAGTGGTCGCTAAGCAGTGGCGGATCCAGGGAGGGGTGATGGGGGCGATCACCCCCACCCCTCTCAAACCAAGTGATATTATATTTGAAGATTATAAAAATATTCATTTATTTTTATAGAAATACTTATATTATATTAATATTATTTTTATAAGAATGACTTTTTATCCTTTAGCGACAGTGGCGGATCCAGCATCGTTAAGAGGGGGGTGCCAATTGGTTAAATTTTTATAAAAATAAATGAATATTTTTATAATCTTTGAATATAATATCACTTGGTTTGAGGGGGGGGAGGTGATCACCCCATCACCCCTCCCTGGATCCGCCACTGCGTAGCGACCACCTAAGGGTAAATATTGTGCTGTTAAGGTAGCATTAATGCAATAAAATGCATGTAGGTGGCGAAAATATGCCAAAATTTATTTTGGGCCACCACTGTGGCTTTGGGGAGCAAAGAAGGTAAAATGTGCATAAGTCATAATTTGTAGGTTACACTGTGTTGTTTTATTTTGCATAAGTACTTTATCAATAAAACGAACAGATGACGAAAAAAAAAACAAAAACTGGAGCCCGCCAAAGCATATATGAGGTTTACGGCGCCACTGTGCCGTCACGGTTGCTTATACGAAAAAATGAATAGGACATAATTTTTAGAGTACATAGTGGTCTTTAACCTTGTATAAGTTTTGTTTAAAAAGAATACATAGGTAATGAGAAAATCGTAAAAATATGCTCGCCAAGGGATAGGGGTAGTTTCTGCAGTATATTTTCAAGGATAGGGGTGGTTTTCGCAGAGATGTTGCAATAACCATGTATATTTTTGAAAAGCACTATTGATGAAGCATATGCCCATATGGATCAAAAAGCAAAAAACAAAAAAAAAATTTTCAACCCCCCATTTTATTTATTTTTTTTTGTTACAGGGGTTGCACTAGGAAATTGCTTTTGGTGTCCATGCATGGGTAATAATAACGTGCACAAAATAATATATAAAGCTTATTAATAAAGGGCATTGTGTGTGAAGGATTCCAAGAAAATCAGTTTATTTATTAATTCTTCTTTTTTTTTGGGGTTGTTCCGGGGAAAAAATGGAGGTGCATTATACAAATTTGTAAATAGCACCAGTACATGGGTAATCGCTGAAAGTTTTTTTACTCTAGCATAAACGGTTCAGATGGTATAAAAAGAGGTTTTTTAAAATGTAACACCCTGTAATTAAAAAAAGGGCAATTACCCTTAAGTGAAACCTATACCAAAAAATCAGTCAATTATTTGTGAATACTCGCCGCAGGATTTCTTCTTAATTTCCGTTACAGTTAGGGAAAAATATATATTTTTTAAAAACATCTTTTTTAAAAACTTGTCAACTTTAGGGCGCCACCACCGCTAAACGGTGGATGATAGAGAGATGGTGTCGGAAATAAATCGTAGAAAATATAGTCCTCTTCATATTTCTATAAAAGAAATTTTTTGTAAAAGGTACAGGAAGGGCTACGTTCTGCAAAAACCATAAATTACCCCCTTTAAAGGGGTGAAAAGGGAGGTTCCGGGGCGAAATTTTTTCAGAAAAAGTTAGTCTTATAATAAGCACCCCTTGATATACCAGAAAAAAAATAAAACCGGACTTGTGTCCATTTTGCAAGGTTCAACCTTTGTTTCCTACACTAATATAGGCATATAACATTTGAGAACGAATATGACAATCTCTCTCAGATTTTTAGAAGGGCTTACCACGTAGCATGTAGAAACGCAAAACTCGGTTTGCAGTAGTAAGCCATCTTGAATTTCACATTGGGCCAGGATCACGTACTACAAAGTCTTCTGAACAATGTCCTGAATTGATGACTTCTGATATTTCAAGCAAGTACAAAATGGTCCTTGCTAAGAATACGCTTGTCAGCCCTAGGGCCTTTCCAATCGGTCCGGAATATCCTATTGGGCCTGTTGTATTTCCATCCAAATGTTGGAAAAGGTGGCGGAATGGCAGTTTGTTGTAATGGAGAAGACAAATACTCCATTGTAGAGGTCTTACCACATGTATCTCTATTTGTGGCTGCGCGCGTTTCGCTGGCATTCGTCACTTTCGCCTCGCCTCTCGGTAGTCTGTTGTTGTTGACAAATCTGAGCGACCGAATTCGACTTTCATATCAAAGTTTATCTTATATGCTTGGACAGGGCCGCCGCCAGAAAAAAAATTAGGGGGGTCAAAATCTTTAAGTCGCTCTTCTATTCTAGAAATAAATGAAAGAACAAAAAAAATTTATATTTTAATAATCGTATATAATACAAAAAAAAATATTAATCGGTAAGTAAAAACTGTAATCTCCTTCGATCTTGACCAAATTTATTGAGACGGATTTGTTTTATCTTAAGCTGTAATTATCCAGGGGGGTCGGCCGACCCTCCCTGACCCCCCTGTCGGCGGGCCGGTGCTTGGATTTTAAATATATTATTGTAATATAATTAAACTCTAGCATCTCGAAAAGTCGTATGATTAAATTTTACTAATACTAAACAGACAAACGTTGAAATTTTGCAAAAACTACTAATTTTATTCATTTTGTATTATGTTGCGTGACCGGAAGATATGAAACAAATGTATAATAAGTGCATAATATATGGATTTTACAAACTTTTAGTAGTTAATTCGTGGTATAGGAAGGCAATTAAAACCATCTGGCCTTTTAAAAAAATATATGAAAAATTAAGAATTTTCACAATTTTTTGCTAACTTCGATGGCATTGCGCGACCGGAAGATAAATTAATAAAAAAATATTAATTAGTGCTTTTTTTACGTCTATACCAATGGCAACTTTTGTGCACTATACCGATCTGAAATAAAAAAAAAAGTTTTTTTCGAACCACCCTATTATGATGGGTCTTCTTCTCGGCGTATAGAGTGATATACGCTACTTTGATAAAACCTCAAAAATGCAATTTGAATAATAGAAAATCATAGCACGGATAATCCGCAGCCTGGATAATCCGCACACTGATAATCGGGGTTCTACTGAATAGATGTAAAAAATTTGGTGGCTACTAAAATGATTATATTTTATAAAACTGTATAAACCTTCCCTGAACTTCTACAAATAATTCAACATCAAAATTAGCCAAATCGGTCCAGCCATTCTCGAGTTTTAGTGAGACACACGAACAGCACTTGATTTTTATGTATAAGATTAAGTACCTACGTTTTGTTAGGATTATAAAATTAAAATTATTCTATACTAATATCACAATAAAGATGCACTAAAAATAAACAAACCAAGACACAATGAATGTTACGACGAGCAATCCCGACTCATGATTTACAATGTATAAATTTTGTAAATCATGATTTGGGATTTACAATGCATATACATTATAAATTATGATTTGGGAGTGCTCCTCGTAACATTTACCGTGTCTTGGTTTATTTATTTCTAGTGCATCTTTATTGTGATTTTAGTATAGACTAATTACTTATTTTATAGCTACACCATATATATCACTCTGTCAGAATCGATATCTAGTGTAAATAAAAAACAATTTATTAATTAAGTGTACATGACCTTTTCCTATTAATGTCAATGATAATCTTACAAAATATATTGAGAAAACCAATATACAAAAGATCAAATCCATTAAAAGATGCAGAAAATTCTACTTATAGGCGAAGAAATGATGAAGTAAAAAACCTAAAACCGAACAATGTTGGATGGATCTCAATTAAATTTGCCTCGGAGACCATTTCCTATAGGATATTCGTATTCAGCGTTCTCAAATTCTCCCAAAAACGACTTTGCACTGAGTTTGTATCGAATTTTGCAAACCTCCAGGAGACTAGGTCTATTCTGAGCACCAGGTACCTCGAAAACCCTTGTCGACATTGTATTCGTCTACCACGATCCCAAAAACCTCCAAATAACAACTGTGCATTTATTTTGTATCGAACTTTTACAAAACTCCAGGAGACGAGGTATATTCAGGGCACCAGGTGCCTCATAGACCACCGCCGACATGATATTCGTGTTCAGCGATCCTAAAAACCTACAAATAACGACTATGCACTGATTTTGTATCGAATTTTCACAAAACTCCAGAAACGAGGTCCGTCTAGCGCACCAGGTACCTCGAAGACCATCGCCGTCATAAAATTCGTATTCAGCGAGCACAAAAACCCCGAGTTAATAATATTGAACTCATATTCGTCATTTAATTCCGAATTACAAAATTTATTATGATTTATCACTTCAAAATGCATTTTGCAATATGAATTTTCCTTTTTAAATTAGCAATTTTCATTTTATCATCATCAATTTAGTTCACAAAGTTTCCTAATGCTCTTACGAATCAAATGCAACTGGTTTCATTGAGATGCATCCAACTATAAAAATTTGGTAGCTTTATTAGTTCATTGCCTGGCCCATTAGTACTTTGAGGCTGCTTTTTAAATTTCTTTAACGCATATGTTTATAGATTCTGCACTAGACAGAAGAAAACAGAACAAGGAGAAAGGTTTTCGAAATAAATGGAATAAGACTTTTATGGACAACAGAAAGAGATCTGGTAAATCACAAGAGGTCAAAGAACAGGAATGAAGGAAAATATTAAGTTTAGAAAATTCACAATCAACCGTAAAGGACTTTTTGGCTAATGTACTTTTCCAAAAATACCGTGACCAACGTTAATATATATTTATGTGGCTTTCATCGATTACGAAAAGGCTTTCGACAGAGTGCAGCATTAAATTCTTTTCAACATATTTAGAACCAAGGGCAAGATCCACAAAGGAGTGGTAAGGGTCGATGGGACATTAACCAACGAATGTTACATTCAAAGAGGCTTCACACAGGGATACATTATATGCTCTCTGTTATTTAATATCTATACTTGGATATAATTTTTAAATAAGATAAAAAATAAAGACTTCGGAATGAACGTACTCATTCATAATCTTATGTGAGCACCACACTCTCGCCTAAGTCAATCGAAGTTCAGCAAGTACGAGAGTGTAGACAGCCACCTTGTGCTACTTTGATGCGCCTCGCTCTACTTCCATTCTGAGGCGGTTTTTTCGATCGAGTCAAAGGGATCGATGTCGGTATCACACAGCTTGAATGTGTTCCTCGCGAAGTAGAACGAGTGTGTAGTGAGGTAAGTACTTCAGACTTCGGTCAACTTTGGCGAAGTAACTTTGCCGAGAGTGTGGTGCGCGACATATGCTAACGACACTGTTATCTTATGCGATAGTCTCTAGAGCCTTTAAGATATATTGGGTTTCGTAAATACGACATGTCGTATGAGAACGACAGACAATACGTAAGAGAAATGGATCTAAAAATTAAATGCTTCTAAGACAAAATTTATGATGTTTATTCACCAACCTAATGGCACTGCTTACCTACAGTTAGATGAACAAAACATTGAAAGAGATACAGACCAACTAGATCCAACTAAAAATATTAATTACAGAATTGAAGCAGCTCACACAAAGTTTTAAAAAATTGAAGCATTTTTCTGTAACCACAGCTTAAACCTAAAATTTCGTCAAAGAATGATACATTTTTCGAAAATTGGAATAAATCCTTTGTAAAAGGTATAAAATTTATTAAAATCCCTAAAGGGCTACATCAGAACAAAACGTTTTCGATTTTATTACAAAATCATCATCAGTGTAAGACAGTCTGGATGCTAGCTGAGCCACCAAAGAAATATAGGGGTAATAACCCTTCAAATATAAAATGTATGCTTTACAGATGCATATTTACTTAAAATGCCTTGTGATGGGCAAAAGGCAACAGGAATAATGCCCTAAGGTAAGGTATTTAAATTCCCAACATGTGGGATGCAAAAAATTGAGTTTACATTTCGATGACTTTATGGCAACAGGGTTATTACCCCTATATTTCTTTGGTGGCTCAGCTAGCATCCAGACTGTCTTACACTGATGATGATTTTGTAATAAAATCGAAAACGTTTTGTTCCGATGTAGCCCTTTAGGGATTTTAATAAATTTTATACCTTTTACAAAGGATTTATTCCAATTTTTGTGATTGATGGTATACAGCCAACTACAGGAAAACTTTTCTTTCCTTGTGGACATTTTTCGGTGTTTTTACATGGCACCGAGATCTGGATTATAGAGACTGATCCAATCAATTGCCTGGAGGAGTTTGAGATGTGGTTGCAAAGAAGAATGCTGCGAATACCTTGAACAGCGATGCCGACTAACGAAGCTGTGTTAAACAGTTAAATGAAGCAAATACCGTTCGTGAGATAGTGACAATTGAGTCGTGCACCGGAACAATGATTTATGTTACATATTGGCAACATGTAACATAACTCGTTGTTCCGGTGCACGCCTCAATTAATAAAATAAGAAAAAAATCATACCCACGGCATGTTCTTGGAGGAGACTGGTACAGAATCCATTAGCTTACCATAAAAGTTAAAATAGAGGGCCGCACAGGAATTAGAAGGAAGTACTTAGATCTCATGCGAGAGAAAATATCTTGTCTTGTCATATCTCTGCAAGACAAAATAAAAACAAGATCATGAGAAGAACCAAGGTGACTGGACATCATCGAAAAGATTAGCAAGACTAAAATGAAGATGGACAGGATACATAGCTAGAATGACAGATAGGCAATGGGTAAAGAAGTTATTGGAATGGAGACCGATTGAAGACAAGAGAAGTGTCGGTCAACCATTTACACAATGGACTGACGATTTAAGAAGACTAAATAAAAAATTGGACAAGAATACGCAATGCCAAACAACTATTCCAATTAGCATAAAACCGCTAATAGTCTAGTAAAATAAGATTACACACATGTAAATCGAAATGTAAATTCGTACAGGTTGGAACAAATTTTATATCAAAGATATTTTCAAGAAAGTATCCAAATCATATGAGGGGATCATTGTTTAAATAATTAAAAAGGGGTCATTTTTGCACAATATTTATTTTTTTTACTGGTAATTTGAGTTTTAATGAAGGTCCTTAGGTTTTTTTTTTCTGCAAAGCTGAAGGACAAATCTTTCACCTAAAACTTACCAAATTAAATTTGACCCCCTATTTATTTTAATAATTATATATAAAATTTAGAAATCAAATTTACAAAAAAATATTTTTTTGCGTTTTAAATAAGCACTATAAATTATCTTATTTAATACGAGAATTTGCGCTATATTACCAGTATTAAGCAAAAAAAATTGGTTAAAAATTATTTGACAATTTATGAGATATATAATTTGTTTTTCAAATGTGACTATATTTTCAATTGCAAAAACACGGTTGTTACCACCAGAGTATAAACCTTTTTAAAATCTTATTACTTTTATTTTTATGTATGTTTCGTTAAATGTGTTGATAAATTCACATTTCAAATTAACTCCCCTCTAAAATAACATTTGAAAATTGTTCAAATTTGTTTATAATTTGTTTTTATAATAACGTCGCGGGGATTAAACATTTTGAAATGCTGTTCCTATAATCTAATTCCTGGAAATTTTTCACTAATTAACAATTTTTTTTTGTCGTTTTTTCTTCTTTTTTTTCCTTATAGTAAAAGATATAGTTTTGCTTATGGAGGGGGTTTCATTAAGAATGTCCAATCTCTGAGTAGTCGATTCTAGAACTCAAAATATTAAGATTTAACCAAAATCATTTAAATAAAATATGGCTCCTTATTGTGTTACAGGGTGTTTTATTTAAAAATTTAAAAATTATTTTGGCTCCGTATTTTAAAACTATTCGACGTATCCTTTTCATACTTGGTAGAAAGTGTAGGTGCTATACAACTTAAGGCTCCCCCAAACCAACGCGGAAAATTCGCATTACCTGCGGAATTCCGTACCGCATACGATTCGCATTGAATTGTTTCCACTGTGGTAAGTTACAAGTTCAGACAAGTACGATTTTCGTTGTTCGGGCATGCGTTTTGCCTGCGTATTTATTCGTCCGGAATCTTAGTTCGCACTCGACAGCGTTTTTATCAGTTTCGCAGTGGTTTCGCATGTGAAAAAATTGAAAATGGAGAGAATTATTGAGTTGGTTCGAAAGTATCCTATTCTCTATGACCTTTCTCATGAAGATTATAAAAATGTAAGGAAAAAGGACAAGATTTGGACTAGAATAGGAGAAGAAATAGGCGAAAATGGTGAGTAGTTTTACGATTTGTATTGGTTTATTTTTCTACATCTAAGACTAAAGAAAAGCAGAGGCCTAAACAATACTATATTTACTGCAAGAAGAGTCCATTATTTTCATCGTGAACAATTTATTCATAGTCCTGAATTAAAATACGTGGCAAATTTTTCTCGAACAGAAAATGCCAGTCTTGCAGCTCTCCTTGGGTCATTGTCCAAATTTTGAAATGCTCCAAGTTCAGGCTCTGGTGGATCTAAAAGTTCTATGAATCTATCATCACATTTTTTTGTCCTTAGAAAATTATGCAAAATACATGCAGTTTTCACAATGAGAATACTAGTATCAATTTTTGTTTCCATTGGTCTGTAGAATATACGCCATTTTTGTGCCAATATTCCGAAAGCGTTTTCTACTACTCTTCTCGCTTTACAGCGCCTCACATTATAATTTTCCTTGAAAATATCTGTTCTGCTTTGACTGTATGGAAAGGGCCTCAACAAGTATGGTTTTAGTGCAAAGGCTTCGTCTCCAATTAAGACATGGGGGGAAAGTTCATTCTGGCCTGGGAGATTTTTCGGCTCAGGTACACCCATCTGATTTGTTTCAAATCTTCTTCCCATGTTGGAAGCTTCGAATATTCCACCGTCGCTGTTTTTACCAAAACCGCCAATATCAACTGAAATGAATCTATAATCTGGGCCAACAATAGCCATTAATACTGTAGAGAACTTATTCAAATAACACCAATAATTAGATCCTGTTTTGCCTGGACACTTGATAGTAACATGCTTGCCATCGATGCTACCAATACAATTTGGGAATCGCCAGGTATTTCTAAAACCTTCTTCAGATTTTTTCCATATTTCTGTAGTTGGTTCGGGCAAGTAAATATGTTGCAAATTTCTACATAAAGCTTCACAAACTTCTACAACTATGGCACTTACAGTCGAAAACCCGACTCTAAAACTATGGCCTATTGTATAAAATGTATCTCCGGTAGCCAGATACCTAAAAAAGAGTATTTTGTTTCAGGAGATGAGATTAAAAAAAATGGAGGAATCTGCGCGATACGTACGCTAAGTACATAAGAACTAATAAAACTAGAACTGGACAAGCGGCAAGCGATAAAAAAAATGGATATGGGCAGATCATATGGAATCGTTCAAACCGTTCCTAAATTTTGCTAAGACTGCATCCAATGTCACAGATGTTGATACACAAGAATCTGAAGCATTCCCAAATATAGAATCACCCGAAAATATATTAACGGATGAAAATTCCGCAGTACAGAAACCAACGTGTAGTAAAAGTCTACTAACAACTCAGACAGATGATTCCCAGAATAAGATTCAACCCTCCTCATCGAAACCTACTCGAAATGAAGCTCCTAGGGTTACTCTTTCAAATGAAACTCCTTCTACAGGCAGAACAAACAGAAAACGCAATTCTGAGCCATCCACATCTGTGAAAGATATGATCAGTTATTTTGAGAGAGAGTAGTGCATGATGCTACCGATCAACTGTTTTTGGCTCATGCTTCTACGGTAAAATCTTTCTCTCCTAGAAGGCAAATTGAAACCAAAAAGAAGATTGCGCAAGTTATCATGGAGCAGGAGTTGCTTCAATTGAAGGAAAGTTCTTTGAATAGCCATCAATCTAGAGCTGAAAGTACAGACACCTATCAAAACCCCTCTTCCGTCGGAAGTATTTCGGTTGTATCCCTACCTTCACCAAATGACACTGCATTACCTAAACAATCGAATACTTCTGAGTTCTATGAAGTGAATTGTGAAAATAATTATATTACACTACACAACTTGACGCAGAGTTGCAACCAAGCAGCTTCTCATAATCCATCAGTTTCCCATAAAGTATATTTTAGAGTTATTTTGATCCTTATTCTCTTTTACTGTAGTAAATTAATGATATAAATAATGCCTGCAGTTTTTTTTTTCATTTTCTTACCTTAATGTTATGGCCAACCGTTCTTCGGGAGAAATAGCTTCTCGGTAATTCGTGTCTGATTTTCTAATATCATTTTCTACAAGGTGCAACAGTTCATCGAAACAATCTATTGTCATTCTAAAATAAATGTAGCATCTTTTATCGTCTTTTCGTAATTGAGGCATCAGCGTGTGATATTCCCCACATTTCAGTCTTTCTAGATTGATATCATGAACCCATTTTCTTCTTTTCCTAAGATTAAATTCATAATATAGTCCATATTGTTGTTTTAGGATAACTATAGATAATAATTTTACCTTGAATTGTCGTCCTCCATTGCTAACATTACAAGAGCTTCTTCTTCATCTGATGATGTATACATTTTTGTGAAGAATTGAGATCACTGAGTAGTATTCTTTGTTTTTCGTTGTCACCAACTCTTCTCAATACTAGACACACGAGTATGACGCGAATATATTCGCTTCAATATGAAGTTCTTTACGAATTCCGTCAGGAATTCGACTGCGAACTTTCCGTCACGAATCCGCTGCGAATAATTCGCGTTGGTTTGGGGGAGCCTTTATGAAATTATGTTAAAACAGGTTTCCGGCTATTACCAGAGGCGTACGACAGGGGAAAGCAAATGGTTGACCCTTCTCAAATTCTACGCCACTCGCGAAATTGCTATTATAGCGCAATTGTTAGATTCTCCAATACTCTCTATGTACATAACTTACTCTTCACTCGTAACGATAAAATCATTAGTTTTCGAGATATTTGCAGTCAAACATGTAACGGCACAGTTATTTTGATTAATGATTTGTGCCGCTTAATTTTTAATTTCAAATATCTCGAAAACTAATGATTTGATCGTTAAGACTGAAGAGTATTTTATTTATTCTTAATGATAAAATTATTAAAAAAAAAGACTAAGTTTTCACTCTAATGGCATATAAAACAACATAATGCTATTCTACATCCCACCAGAATGAAAACAATGGGAACCTTCTCTGGTTACACCTCCGAGGCTTCTACAATTTGCAAGCCATACGGATGCTGAGACTAAGGAAGATGAGGGAATTCTACAATTTGCAATTCACGTCACATCTGCTCAGCGCGGTAAAGTTCCAACGAGAATGGTTTCCTTCATACTCCACACAGAGTAAATGTAAATGAAAAATGAATAACCATTTTCAATTTCGTTGCAAAACGAAAATACAGCCGAACCATATTCTAGTCCAATCAGAGAGTGCTGCAAGCACCTCTACCGGTTTCGAAACTTATTAGTCTCTCATCAGGAGGCACATATGCTGCTCTCCCCGATCCAACCAAAACAAGCCCCAGCGTGCAGTCCCGGATTGCAAAGAACGAAATGGCATTGATGCCCTAGCGGCAACTGCTAGCAAAAAGACTAAGTTTTCACTCTAATGGCATATAAAACAACATAATGCTGTTCTACATCCCACCAGAATGAAAACAATGGGAACCTTCTCTGGTTACACCTCCGAGGCTTCTACAATTTGCAAGCCATACGGATGCTGAGACTAAGGAAGATGAGGGAATTCTACAATTTGCAATTCACGTCACATCTGCTCAGCGCGGTAAAGTTCCAACGAGAATGGTTTCCTTCATACTCCACACAGAGTAAATGTAAATGAAAAATGTAATATGAATTTACAGAAGGTTCCCATTGTTTTCATTCTGGTGGGATGTAGAATAGCATTATGTTGTTTTATATGCCATTAGAGTGAAAACTTAGTCTTTTTGCTAGCAGTTGCCGCTAGGGCATCCATGCCATTTCGTTCGTTGCAATCCGGGACTGCACGCTGGGGCTTGTTTTGGTTGGATCAGGGAGAGCAGCATATGTGCCTCCTGATGAGAGACTAATAAGTTTCGAAACCGGTAGAGGTGCTTGCAGCACTCTCTGATTGGACTAGAATATGGTTCATGTATTTTCGTTTTGCAACGAAATTGAAAATGGTTATTCATTTTTCATAAAATTATTAGCTTTCCAGATATTTGATACTAAAAATTAAGCGACACAATATATTAATCAAAATAACTAAATAACTGTGCCGTTACATGTTTAACTTCAAATATCTCGAAAACTAATGACTTTATCGTTACGAGTAAAGAGGATGTTATTTACATAGAGAGTATTGGCGAATCTAAAAATTGTGCTAAAATGGCAATTTCACCAGTGACGTAGAATTTGGGAAGGGTCAACCATTTGCTGTCCCCTGTCGTACGCCTCTGGTAATAGCCGGAAACTTAACATAATTTCATAGGGTGTATAGTACTTACACTTTCCACCAAGTATGAAAAGGTACGTCGAATAATTTTAAAATACTGAGCAAAAATATATTTTTTTTATTTTTAAATAAAACACCTTGTAACTCAATATGGAGCTATATTTTATTTAAGCGATTTTGGTTAAATCTTAATATTTTGAGGTATAGAATCTAAAACTCAGAGATTGGACAATCTTAATGAAACCCCCTCTATAAGAAAAACTATATATTTTACTAAAAGGAAAAAAAAGAAGAAGAAAAAACGACAAAATATTCCCAGGAACCCGATTATCGAAACAGCATTTTACAATGTTTATTCCCCGCGACGTTATTAAAAAAACAAATTAGAACAATTTTCAAATGCCATTTTAGAGGGGAGTTAGATTGATAATTTCATTCATAGGAGATTCTGACCAATAGAAAGCTACAGAAATCTGAATTAAATCGATAATTTTTGATAATTGCCCGTCGTTAAGTATATTACGTCAGATGCCCTTCGTTGCTACGAAAAAATACATTCAGTGACATTAATGACAATTAATGTTTTAAAAATTATAAAAGTGATGACTTTCAATCGTCAAATATTTATAAAAACTTTGTGTTTAATTGTACTAATTTGTACTTACATAAATAAATTACAATAAAATCTTGGTTTTGAACAGTTTTATTTATGAAATAATCGCAACAAATTGCACTCGAACTCTAAAATTAATATAGAATTTTAGAGCTCTTGTGCAATTACTACTGAAATTTGAATTTATCAATACATTTATCGAAAACATGCATAAAAATAAAAATAATGAGGTTTTACACATATTTATATTGTTTTGGTAACAACCGCGTTTTTGCAATTGAAAATATAGTAACATTAAATAAACAAATTAAATATCTCATAAATTATTAAATATTTTTTAACCAATGTTTTTCTGCCTAATACTCTGGTATACTGAATTCGCTCTATCGAGATTCACTTTGACACTGACGTTAGTAATTTCTTTTTTGAAAAGTTCAGTTGTCAGAAGTGACTGGAAATTACTACAAAACCAACGCACCTGCTCATACCCATAGGCGTAACCAGGATGATCCTAAGGGGGGTTACAACTACTGGAAGGTCTCTGAGGGGTATGGTGTTACGCGTATACAGCTCAAAGTCCATCCCAATGGGGGGTTATAACCCCCAAAATCCCCCCGGTTACACCTATGCCCATATCCAATATTATTAATAGTAAACAGACATAAAAATAACATAAACCTTACGCCAAATGAAAAAATTATTTATTGTACAAAATAAAAATATTTTGTAGAAATAAAGTTCACAAAATTATATGGGATTAGTAGACACTCCCACTATTTCTAATAATCCTTCTTTTTTTAATGAAAGATTAAGTTAATTTGAGTTGATTTTAGCAGTTACACTATTAACTACCTCACACTATTGAGGTAGGAATTTTTGTGTTGTATGTTTCCTATTCCGAATGTGTCAAAAAAAATCTCGCGAGAGCGAATGTAGTATAACATAGCGCAACTTCTATTAAATGAAATAATTTCGACACCTGATATGAAAAACATTGTAACTCACTTTTGCTTAGTTTACAGGAGAGCGATTTAAAGAAATTTCCAAAACATTTTATTTTTTTACTGGGTCAGCTTTTATATTTTTTGTAATGTTCTTAATCCATATTTTATAACTTTTTCTCAGCTTTTCACTTTTACATATCACATTGTTGTCAACATTACTGGTCCTGATTTAGGTCGAGTTACAATCGTAAATTTTTTTAGAATTTTAGGTGAAAATCATTGTAAGTGGTTCATACAATGATATTTCAACACAGTAAGTTTCTTTGGTTATGTGCATATAAATTGTAACTAATCAGTAAATATCCAAATAAAGAGATTATAATTAATTTATTTTATTGGTTTTACTTAAAACGTGATTTTTTTTCTCAGACAAGTAGTATTTAAGAATTTACGTCATACATATTAACAAGAAGTAGGTAAATAAAATAATATCTTTTAGATTTATTTATTACAAAATGAACATTTACAATGTTCTTCTTAAGCTATTTCTTTGTGGCATTTTTATAATAAACTATTTTTAATGGGAAATAAGCCACAATTTTACCAAAAAAATGATTTTATTAACGTTTCGAAGCCCAAATCGGGTTTCGTTGTCAAAATACAAAATACTACTAAAATAATCCAAATGTTGTTGCTAAGTAAAAAAATTCTTCTAATAATTTATTTAATCTTAATAAAATAAATTTAATGTTAATAAAATCATTTTTTTTTTGGTAAAGTTGTGGCTTATTTCCCATTAAAAATAGTTTATTTTAGAATATTTACAAATTATAAAACAGTTTATATTCTATTAAAAAATAAACAAAATTAACCCGATGCAAACTTTTATTCAGAGTCATCATCCGAATATTCCGTTTGTTGAGAGTGGAAAAGATTTCCCACTCAAAGATCAAAGCAGGCAGTTACAACCGTTTCTGTTTTCTTAGTGGTCTTAGATCTTTATCGCGATTTTTGGTTTCACGTGCAACACATTTATTTGCAATAATATGTAAAGCATACTCTTTTTCTATTTGGCCTTTCTCTGCTTTAGTGTTATGTAGATTACAAGTAAGACACATATCTTTTTTCGGTGCAAAAAACCGATATTAAACTCAGTATTGAATATGTTTCTGTACTGACTTTTGGTGGCTGGTTTATCGCATGGGTGATTCTCTAACATCCATTCATTATATCGTGAATACAATTTGGGAAAAGTTAGACTCATCAAAATATATCTTACTTGTTCTTTGCCTTACGTAATGGGATTCTTTTGCTGGAACAGAGTTTATATGCGCACGAATCGAATTTTTAATACTTTCGTCTGCAGCATTTGCCCTGTTCTTGTGGCGACCACGCATATCTCCAGGTATACGGCCTCCGCCTTCATGACTATCAATTTTTTTGAATAGTGTAGTTAACCACATATCTGTTATGTTAAAAATGTCCAAAAATGTTTTCTTACAAACTTAAAGTCAGTGTTCTGCCAACTGAAAATTATATTCATATGTCCAGTGTCTTCTGGACTCTTTTAGCTTTGCAACTTTCCTCTCTTGTCTGATAACATAAATATTCTCTTTGTTGGCCATGATCAGCCATTGCCCAAAAATTATTAAATAAATTGAGTCTATCATTTTCTGATAATTTCGATTTACATTTTCTGATACATTTATCGTTACATCCAGGTCCCAGTTCTCTAATTTTCGATAATTTTCTAGTTTTGCCAGTAAATTCTTGGCCAGAGTTCCTCAGTTTCTTTAAGACATTCATTTTCCAAACACTAGGATCCTTTTGTCTCTTCCTTCTAAGATTTTTCTTCTTGGGGTCTTGTTTTTTCTCAGCAGACGTATCTAATGGTGAACTTGTATCTTCGGTGCATGTAGAAGTTTGCACTGTCGATGTATCTTGAGCGTGCAATCCACTGTGACCATTGAATGCTATAGGTGTTATTATTTTTGTTTGAAATTCTAAACTAGTACTTTTATGTGAGTTTTTACGATTTGAGGCATGCTTACTATGCTCAGCAGTTAATAATATAGAATTTACCTCCTGACTATATTGAGTTACAATGTTGTTCATCGTAATATTCCACTACCTTGCTTTCTTGTATCACAACTTACAATGCAGTTATAAAATCTTACTCAATAAATGTTTCGAGAAAAACATTGTATCCCATGTTACAATGTTTTAGTAAAAAAGTTTCATCAATAATAAAAAATTTTAATATTGTAACATTGGTTACAATGTTTTTTCCACCCAGTGATAAAAAATTTGCACTTACAATGAGGTTATTTTGTTAAATAACTTTATAATTACATAAGATATGATACATGTTCTTAGACCAAATTGAAGGTTATCGTTTATAGATGCTATTTAAGCCATAGTTGAAAAACATTGTAAGTGGAGATACAATGTTTTTCATATCAGGTGTCGATTTACAGTGCTTATTTAAAACGCAAATAATATTTTTTTGCAAATTTGATTTTTAAATTTTATATATAATTATTTAAATAAATAGGAGGTCAAATTTAATTTAGTAAGTCTTACGTAAAAGATTTATCCTTCAGCTTTGCAGAAAAAAATCATAAAGACCTTCATTAAAATTAAAATTACCTCAGCAGTTAAAAAAGTAAATATTGTGCAAAAAGGACCCCTTTTTAATTATTTAAACAATGATTCCCTCATATGATTTGAATTACATTTTGATTTTTTTTTATTTTATTAGGCTATAACAACTCACAAATGTAATTGTCAAAGTTTTTTTTATATTTCTCTTCAATAAACATTTTTTAAAAAGTGATTATTTTCAGACAATTTAAACTTACCAGTTAAAAGGCTGAAATCAAACAGTTCTGTGGTATTAGTATCCTCGGGTCCTATAGGAATATCCCTCCACTTGGGGGAGTCCACATTCATGGGATATCGAGTTATAAGAGTAACACTATGGCCAACTGAAACTAACTTTTTAAACAAAGGTTCGAACACCAGTTGATGACTTTTCCCGACATGGGGAGTTATAGCCAGAATGTTAAAACTGTCACAAAACGTTATATTACAAAAGAGCGCTAATAGAGCTATTTTTAAAACTTGATTTAGGCGCATCTTGAAATATTTTAACAAAGGTCTTAGCCGAAATTTAAGTTTATCTCACTAATAAATTGATTTGCATTCTTATTCTTGTAGAAACCATAATAATAACAAACGAATGTGCAAGAGTTTGGTTCTTGTTCCTTATAAAGGAAGTTAGATACTCGATCACCGTGGCCGCCGCGAATTTCCGTGGGTAGTAGCAACACTGTTGCCAATTTTCAACTTCGTTTCATATTTTTTAAGTCGTTGAAGATCCATAAAGAAAGTAAAATCCACATAACGAAAGTGAGTGAGGATAATTTTGCGCTGCATTGTATTTCAATATTTAATTCCGTGGGACATTTTAAGAACTCAACAAGTCCTACCAGGGCCGCCGCTAAAGTGTTGGCCGCCCGTGTGCAACTTAATATTTGCCGCCCCCCTTTTAACACTTTAGTTGTTTCAACATAGGTACTAGTACAGTGGAACCCCGATAAGTCGGTCTCCGATAACCCGGAAGTCCGGCTAACCCGGACGGACAAACATTTCAACAATAAAAATGTATGTAATATAATATTTGAGAGATAATGTGTATTTGTATAATTTGAAATATGTATACGATAGTAAAAATGACTCATGGCATACGGCAGCATGAGGCATAGCGACGTTCATTGCCTCGGATTATCGGAAACAACAGGCACCTGTAGTATTCCTTTATTTATTTCAAACTGTCTTAGCATTGTTTAAAAAAGACTAAAAGACTATTTAAAAAATTCTTTTTTAAACAATGGTCTTAGTTTTCACTGTTCTTAAATAACATAACATCATTCCAATTGTGACTGTATTGTGTGTAGTACAGTCTTGTATTGTTCGCTTCCGTTTGCTCAGGTTTGTGTTTGCGTGTTTTTGGTAATTTAGATGTGTAGGTACTGTGCATATATATATATATATATATATATATTATATTTCATGTTATTTCAATTATAACGGAGTTTATTTGTAAGTATACCGTATTTTATTAATTTTTACCATATTCTCCGGCTAACCCGGATTTTCGATAGCCCGGATCGGCCGCGGTCCAGATTAATCCGAGTTATCGAGGTTCCACTGTATTTAAAGAAATGTGCAGGAGATACATTGTAATCGTAACGGGTATATGAATAAAAATTGCTCTGATCTCGACGTTACTTTTAGACCTGGATCCCGTGTACCAAAAAACAGTAGATTAATAGCAAGCTGAAAATTTGTTAATAACTTAAGGCTATGAGTACATAATTCGCAAAAACAGTCGAACCCGCTTATTGAAATAGCCTTCGTGCCAAGCAAAAATATTCGTATAACCGGGATATTCTAATAACCGATCATTAGTGACTAGTAAAACCGTTTCGGGACCTCAAATTTCTATTCCTTAAACCGGAATATTCCTATAAACGGTATTCTTATAAGCGGGTTTGACTGTATTTTACGGCTATCCCTACCTTTTCTGTCTTTACATGGCAAATTACGTGTAGTAAAATTCACACTGGTATGGATATGTACACTTCGCGTCAAAAAAACTGGTACAACTCTTATAACCGAAAATCGCGTTTTTTAAGTTGTGTAAGTAGATCTTGTCAAATGTGTCATTCTAATTTCTAGGGCAACGTTGCCAGTCATCCCAACTAATTACCCATACATTGATTCGTGTTTTATTATAATTCATGAAAGTATTTCAATTCAAAAATAATGATAGTTAATAAATCTAGACATAACTTTAAATTATTATACTTACTTAATCCAGAATTCGTCTACCTTTCGGTGTGAGTTGTTACGGAGTTAGGTTCTCCGTCGTTTTCTTCCACATTTCCTCCATTTCCTTCTATCCATGGCCAATGCTTTTGTTTCCTCCCATTTTGTTCCTCTTTTGTCGGCCGCTTCCCTCAATTCTTCTGTCCACGTCTTTCTTGGTCGTCCTCTCTTCTTTCTTCCCATATCTCTTGCTTCATATATCTGTCTTACTATTTTTTCTTCTCCTCTTCTCAGTACATGTTCGAGCCATCTAAGTTGTCCTTGTTCGATTGTTGTTGTAACTGAGTGTATTTTCAGATTTTGTCTAAAGGTTTGATTTCTAATTTTATCTTTCCTTGTTTTTCCCTCTATTGTTCTCAAAAATATCATTTCTGTGCTTATTAGTCTATTCTTTTGTCTTTTTGTTAATGCCCAAGATTCACAGGCATAGGTTAGAGTGGGTTTCACAATCTTTTTTACTATTTGGATTTTTATATTCTTAGGTATTTCTTTCTTTTTTAAAAAGTTACTCTTAATACTATTGTACAGCTTACCAGTCTTTCCAATTCTTTCATTTATCTCATCTTCTAATTTTCCATTCCGGCTTATGATTACCCCCAAATACTTATATCTGTCTACCTGTTCAAGTTGCTTGCCATCTACTTCTATTTTGTGTTTTCCGTTTTGTCTTCCAATTATCATTGTTTTTGATTTTTCTTTGTTTATTTTCATGTTTCTGATTTTTAGCTCTTCCTACAATATGTTTATATTTTCTTGTAATTGTTTTTCTGACTCCCCAATGATCACCAGGTCGTCTGCGTAGCATAGTTCTCTCATTTGTATCATTCTCAACTTCCAATATCCTACATTATATTTTTTCCATTTGTGTTTGCAGTTTTTTATTACGTCATCTAGTACTAGGTTAAAGAGTAGTGACTCAGGACACAACCCTGTTTTAATCCAATGTTGCTGTCGAATACTTTTGATTTTTCATTTCTTGTCCTTACATAGCTTTTCGTTTTTTCATATAAACTCTGGATGCATCCTATTAGACCTTGTTCAATTTTTCTCTTCTCTAGTATTTTCCAAATATCTTCTCTTTTAATTCTGTCGAAAGCTTTTTCCATATCTATGAAACATGCATGTATTTCTTTTTCTGTTTTAAGAGCTTTTTCTATTATTTGTCTGATTATGAAAATCTGATCATTCGTCCCTCTTTCTTTTCTGAAACCACTCTGGCTCTCCTCAAAGGTGTTCTCTAGTTTTTCTCTTAGCCTGTTTTCTAGTATACTAGCATAAAGTTTTCCTACTGTGCTTCCTAGTGTTATTCCTCTATAGTTTGAGCATTCTTTGCTATCTCCTTTTTTATACAATGGTGTTACAATGCCTATCTGCCAAACTGTACTTTTCTTGTTTAATCTTTAGTTGAACTGTTAAAATTCTCTCGTTTGTAAATTGGACATCGATGATGTTCTTCATGCAGGATGGAGTTACAATTACTGCTACAGAATATGACGTCCCTTAGCAGTGACACTGCGCCCTAGGTACCCCGAGGGTCGGTGTTGATGGCGAATTTGTATTCAGCGACCCCAAAAGCCCCCGAGTGACAAAATCTGGCCCTTAATTATCTTGACATGTCTATGCACTTTTGGATACATTTTATGCAGTTTAAAATGCAATTATACATTTCCATTCATTTTTCTATTGTAGACTTTTTCCCGACATCATCCTGAACACAATGCAAAAAGTTGCAAGTCTCTAGATGCCGTATTTAAAATCTACTTACTTTCTCTTAAAAAGGTTTTTCTTTTTTCATACATTAACCTTTTGTTTAAACCTAACGATAGGTATACAGATTGTACAACCAGAATGTTCTAAGTCAAAGTTAATATAGTGTTGTATGTTCGGTTTTCGCAAAAATAGTACAAGCATACTGCATTAAGAGTACTTAATGCATTCTGCTAGTAAATGAAACAATCAAACTGACTTAGTATTAAATTTTTTTCTGTTATTATAATAAGTACGACTTAGTGTGTCTCTGCAGTATATAGAGCATACCTTTTTATATACGACTGCATTAATAGTTGAATAGGTAACTAAAAAAATTGACTTAGTGCGTTCTGCTGGTATACCCTCTATAGGTTTTTTGGTCTCTTTCTCTTTGTAAGCCCTCAAATTTTCGCGTGTTTAAAAAAGTATATTCAGTTGATAAATATAAAAATTCTTTACATTTTTTAAAATGCTTTACATTTTTCTTTTATCTGCACACAACAAATCCAACATTTACCATCATTTTTTAAAGACTCCTGAAAACGATATTTAAAGCCAATCAATACAAACAATAGTTTTCCTTTTTCAAAGAACAATTTTCAGGGGCTCAAATTATCTATTGCCCTTCAGGAAAGTGTAATTTTTCAGAAAATCTTTGGCTACATTTTCACTTGCTAACCCAAACAGTTTTTTAAAACTGGCAACGTTGGCGGCTACTTTAATTAGGTAAGTGTAGAGATGCGGAATGCTCATAACGCATAATCGTTATAGCGAAATCGGATAAATTAATAATAATAAATACCGATGAGGTTTGAAGGCAAACCACTGAATGATAACTATTTTTTTGTGTTATGTCATGTTTATATCTAAGTAGCTTCCTGTTATTTTACTATAAAGGGGTATTATATGTAAATCGAACACTGAAAATAGAAAACAAGAAGAATGTTTTAAAACAAATTTCCAACATTTTAGCGGTATTATGGTGATTATCTTGTTCCTTTCTATCCGTTCTTTTAAGGATTTTATTGTTCTCCATGCTTCGCTCTGCTAAAGCCTATGTTCTGGTCTATGTTTTCACTATGTATTATCCCATTTAAATAAGTACTATGTTTATATAGGATTAAGCCACAATTGTTTGTTAATATATTGTTCTGAAGCTATTTCCTTGTAGCATCTTATGTAATTTATACTATTTTATTTGGGAATAAAGCCACATTTAAGTTTGAAAATAATTTATTTGACGTTTCGACTTCCACTTCGGAAATCGATATCAGAACACAAAACATTAATAAATTAAAATTCTTTTAATAAATTAATTTAGGACGGAGCAATCTGTCACACGGCCAGGGAGTGTTTCCGAATACTGCGCGACCATTTTGGAAGATCGCCACTCACCAGACCTAACGCCACCCGATGTGTACATAAGTGGAATGCTGAAGGAGGTAGATCGACCCAGCGTCTGACATTCCGGAATTTTGGACTAGAATTAAAGATTTTTTGTGTCAGAGGACATCTTTAACATCCGTTTTATCGGGAACCTCGTCGTGAATAGTGTTTGCAAGGCTATATCGTGTATACTGTATACAAAATATATAAATAATCATAAATACTTCAATATTCATTTCATTCAAGAAACACTCAATAAACACGATAAATTCAAGAAACACTCATAACCACTTCAATATTCATTTCATTCATATTGTATTCAAGAAACTAGGTGGAAACTAGGTGAAGGATACAAATTGTGGTATGTAGGGAGTAGTAACACTAGAAATGGATTTGGTATAATTGCTGATAGTGAAATGAAAGATAACGTAGTAGAAGTTGTAAGAACGAGTGATATAATGATGTAAGTGAAATTAGTAATTGATAAATAGGCATTGGATGTTGTGTGTGTATGCTCCTCAAACAGGTCTGGGTGAGAATGAAAGAAGCGATGACCAATTAGGAGACGTACTGAGTGATATTCCAGCAGAGGAGAAAGTTATAATAGGAGGTGATTTCAATGCACATGTGGGCCAAGCCAAGACAGGATATGAAACAATACATGGGGGATTAGGCTTTGGAACTAGAAATGAAGCTGGAGATGACATGCTTGAATTAGCAGCAGCATGTGATATGGCGATTGTTAACACATTCTTTAAAAAGAGAGAAACTCAACTTATTACCTACAAAAGTGGACAACATCAATCCCAAATATACTACTTCATGATAAGGAAAGAAGACATACGTGAATGCAAGGACTGTAAGGTAATAGTTAGTGAGACAATAAGCCAACAACATAAACTGCTTGTTCTGGACATCGAAGTAAAAAGCGAAACTAAACAAAAATATCAGAGAGGACAAAAATATCAGTATTAGTGTGTCTTCCGAACAGTAAGGTTGGTTTTGTTACACGCGCTTAATTACTTTTTGCTCGAATTTAGGCAGGTAGATATTTTATTTTGGTTTGTTATTTCATAAACCCATAGTTAAGGTAAGTACAAGTTTTTTAATATTATAATGAGTAACTCTTCCGACGGGGGTACTCCCCCGTCTGGAAAAGACCCACCAGATGAGAAAGATATACAAGGCGAAATGGAAATTGATAATAAAATATATAATTTAGACAACAAATATATTTCGACAGACATCGGACCGTACTATGTTATCGTTGAACCGGTTGATCAAAAAAGTCATTTATCGGCTGTTAAAGTTGGGCACTACTTATTTAAAAATACTACTTTTAACACACATGTTATTGACATAAAATTAGTCGGGAGAAATAAAGTAAAAATTATTTTTAAATCTTATAATATTGCTAATGCCATTATAGGACATAAATTAATAAAAGATAACAATTTGATCGCGTATATACCTATTTTTTTCAACCATAAAAAGGCAATTATCAGACAAATTGACACATTTTTTTCCGAAAAGTATATAATGGAGAATATCGAAACTGAACATAAAGTTGTAGATGTAAAAAGAATGAAACGTAGGATAGTTGATTCTGATAATGAGACACAGTTTGTCCCTAGACAAATGATCGTCTTGACGTTTTTAGGAAATAGTTTGCCAAAATTTGTTAAAATTGATTTGGTGAGATTTGCTGTAGAGCCCTACATATATCCTGTAGTTCAGTGTTTCAGGTGCCTTCGATATGGCCACACAGCCAAATACTGTAAAAGCACTACAACTAAATGTAAAAAATGTGGTAAAACCCACGATGAAAATGATGATACCGATTGCACTTCTGACACTTACTGCATATACTGTGAAAAGCATGACCATCAGTCCGTATCAAAAATTTGCCCGAAATACCAGGAACAATTAAAAATTAAAAAGATCATGTCTGAAAAAAATGTATCATTTAAAGAAGCTGAAGTTATTGTAAGAAATCCGTCTTACGCTAAAATAGTAACACATAATAATTTCGATATTTTAAATAATTTAAACAATTTCCCTGAGCTGAATGGTAATATTGACACGAACAATTCCCCCTCCACGAGTAATAAAAATTGGGTACCACGTCCACATTACCAACAGCCGAAAAAGCGCAAAGTAAGTTCGCCCCTTTCAGTTAATAAACCCCCTTCATTTAAACTTAAAAATACCGCTTCAAATCCTATCATTCCTAATCCACATAGAGAAGCTTTCCATTCATACAAAGAAAAATTAGAATCACAGATACTGCAAAAACTTCCTTCTATTTTTGAAAATATGCTTAAAAAATTTAATTTGGTAAACCCAGATTCACTAGTTATTCAGGAAACACAAACAGAACTCAGAACAATCTTAGATACGATACAATACAATGATAGTGATAGTGACGAAAATTATTATTAAGTAGATGATAAATATATTGCAATGGAACTGTAACTCCATTACTAAAAACAAAGCTAATCTTATTAATTTTCTAAACGATCACGCTGTTAAATTTGATTTAATTATGCTTAACGAAACTTGGTTATCTAAAAAGAAAATATTTCATTTACCAACTTACAATATATTACATGTAGATCGAACTGATGGATTCGGAGGCACTGCCATACTTATTAAAGATTCCCTATGCTATCATGAAATTTCAATTCGTAAAAACTTTAATTCCAAAATAGAAGTATGTGCAGCATATATCGATGACCTTAAGATATCCTTAGCCTCCATTTATAAAGCTCCCAACATAAAAGCAACTAAGACTGACTGGAATAATCTTTTTTCACAACTACAGGGTGATGTCATTATATGCGGTGATTTTAACTGTCATCACAGTCTTTGGGGCTCTACAATAGATAACTCACAAGGAAATCGACTTGTAGAAGCTATAGAAGAAACTAACCTAATTATTTTAAACGACGGACGACCTACTAAGATAGTCAGACCTAACGAAAGACCTTCTGCCATAGATCTTACCTTTGTCTCACCTAGCCTTTTAAGTTTATCTGAATGGAATCCTCTGAATGATACACTTGGCTCAGATCATCTCCCTATCCATATTACTATATCTCGGGAATATATCCCCACTAACAAAACACCTTCTAGAAAATGGATTGAGTCTTCAGCTGACTGGACGCTTTTTCAAAACCCAATCGAAACACAAATCTATAACAATAACAGTAATAATAACGCCTTTGATTTTTTTATGAAAGTAATAAATGATGCAGCTTCTAAGTCAATGAAATCTCGTTCAGGTAACAGTAAAAAACCTCCAAATCCTATTTGGTGGGATAATGAATGCACTTTAATTGTTAATGATAGAAAAGACGCATACCATGAATATAAAATGACCACGAATTATGAAAATTACCTCAAGTTTAAGCATATTCAGGCCAAAGCTAAATTACTTTCTAAACAAAAGCAACAACTATGCTGGAAAAATTTTATTAACAAATTAAATAAAAATACCCCAATATCAAAAATTTGGAGTTTTATAAAAAAAATATCGAACAAAAACTCAACTTTTAAAAAACATCCTCTATCTCAAGAACTAATAAACCAAATTTTTGATATTGTAGCACCTAGTTTTGTGCCAAATATGCTTGAAGGTCCGAACGAGAAAATTGGCAGCCACTACATGGATGCACCTTTTGATATAACAGAACTTGAAGCTTCAATTAAGACCTCTAGATGTACTGCTCCGGGTAATGATTATGTTACATATGACATTATTAAAAATCTTCCCCAAGTTGCTAAAAATTTTATACTAAATATATACAATGATTGGTGGGTGAATTCAAACTATGTTGAGCATCTCAAACAAATTACCATTTGTTTAATTTTAAAACCTACTAAAGATAGAAATATGCCTTCCTCTTATCGCCCTATATCTTTGATGTCATGTATAACTAAAACGTTCGAAAGAAGGATAAAAACAAGACTGGAGTGGTACATCGAGTATAACAATATCTTACCTAATACTCAATACGGTTTTAGAAGGGGATATGGTACTTTGGATGCAGTAACTCATTTAGTAAATGACATCCAGATTGCCTTTTCTGGCAACAAGTATCTAGCTTGTTTATTCCTAGATATAAAAGGGGCTTACGACTCTGTAAATATAAATATACTTAAACAGAAAATGGTTAAGATTGGTCTTAGCGAAACGACTGCTCTAAATATATTGCAACTATATTTTTCTAGACATGTCTATATTAGAGACCATAGAAATGTGTTACATGGTCCAAGGGTTGTTTATCATGTGTTGCCACAGGGATCCGTACTTAGTCCTATACTCTTTAATATATATTCTGCCAATATTCATTCACTATTTCATAATTCCGTAAATTGCATACAATATGCAGATGATATCTGTATATACACCATCCAAAATAGTTATGAAGCATGCACTGAGGCTCTTGATAATATTATGCATAAGGTAAGTACATGGACAGAAGAAACTGGTGTGACCCTTTCAACAGAAAAATGCTCTATTATGTTTTTTACCAGGCATAGACTACGTGCACCAGAGAGATTAACTCTGTGTGGGCGTACCTTGTCGGTAGTTAAAGAGTTTAAGTATTTAGGTATCATTGTTGACACCAAGTTATTATGGTCGAGTCACATACGTCACTTAATAAACAAATGTGAGAAAGGCTATAATTTGCTTAGGTGTGTAACAAATCGAAGTTGGGGCGCAGCTACTGGTATAGCTTTATTGTTTTATAGAGCCTATGTGCGGTCTATCATTGACTATGGATGTTGTTTATACGGATCTGCTTGTAACACCAATCTAAACAAAATAAACAGAGTTCAATATAAATGTCTTAGAACTTGCATAGGTGGAATGATATCATCACCGGTGAAAGCAATACTGGCAGAATGTAATGAATTGCCTTTGGATTTGCGTCGGCAGCTATTATCACAAAAATATCTTTTAAAACTAAAATCCTTAGAGTCAAACATGATCAACAAATTAAGTGATATTGCAAAAGAAGATTTAACAAACCGCTTTTGGAAAATAAAGAATTCTCCTCCACTGGCAGAAGCTTTCGTTGAGACCAATGCTGATCACATTTCTTTTGGTAAAAATAAAACATTGTTTATGTATACCATACCCTATAGATCACTAATAAAACCACACAGAGTCATAATACCCAATTATACAGAATACCATCATATAAATCACACCCTTCTAAAATCCATATTAGGTGGATTAGTCAATAAGCCATTTATATATACAGATGGATCAAAAACAAAACACGAAGTTGGTTGTGGAGTTTTTATCCAAAATACAAAACAATCATTTATGTTTAAATTACCATCAATATGTAGCATATATACTGCTGAACTTATAGCAATTTGGAAGGGCATTACTTGGTTAACATCAAATAATTTACGAGATGGAGTAATACTAACTGATTCTAAGTCTGCATTGGAGTCGATAAAAAGCAAAAAATTTGAAAGAATGAAATGTCCTATATTATGCAATTTAAAAAATTTGATAGCAGATTTAAATATAACATTTGTATGGGTCAAAGGTCATACAGGTATACTAGGTAATGAAAAAGCTGATAGTTTGGCTAAGGAAGCAGTATTTAACGGAGTTCTTTGTAATATTTATACATTACCAGACGTCTTTCATTTGATAAAAAATAAAATAAGATTAAAATGGGAACGACAGTGGGAAAATACTGCAGAAAACTCACAAAATACCTACTTTAAAATACATTCTACCCTACCATCCCCACCTCTATATATTTTCAACTACCCTACTTCAAAATTCTTTTCGGCAAGTGTTTTTCGACTTAAAACAAAGCATGGGCGATTTCCATCGCACCTTGCTAATATGGTGGTAACTGGATACTTCTATACTCGAATGGGGTTGACTATCAGGAATACACTATATTCTCATGACTTCTTTATTTGGTTAAACTAATACCGTATAAATGTATTCAGTTGATAGGTGACATTATTCTGCTCTAACGGCAGCAACCTCTCAAACCTAACTAACTAATTCGACTGCCCCACTAATCACTCAAATCTGATCGTGTTCCCATATTTATCAAATACTTCATTTTGTAAATATGTTTGTATATATTCTCGTTAGTGTGTCAAAATGAATAATCACAACCTTGTTGAGTAAGCAAAACGTGGACTTTAACTAAGGTGTTCTACTTTGCAATTATTATAACAAATATGCGTAATGTTTACTGTTTCATAAATAAATATCTAACGAATACTTTAAGGTAATTTAAGGATTTCTAAAATATCTAAATAATGAGATAAATCCCATTATATCATCCCCCTTAGAAAAGAAAATTTTCTGAGCCATGTACCGTGCTTCCTTTTTCCTCCCCGAAGAGAAGAAAATTTTCTTACTATCATTATCAACTGACTACGTTATATGTATAGATTTATACAAATTTTTACAAAAAAAATATATAAAAAATTTTTACAAATATATACAATTTATTTCACTAATTATCAAACATCGTCTATTCTTAGTTATTTCGTTTCTTATGACTCGCGGAAATCTATACTCAGAAATTGTATTTTATACTTTACTTTGATTTCAGAGGTTTAAAAAAAATTACAACTCCTACATTTGAACTTACTTGTTAATTCTACTTCTTTACTAGACCCTTAAGACAAATCTTTTGATGTTCTCAAATTTTACATATTCTTCTATTAGAAATTATCTCTTTTTTTCCTTCTTCTTGTCTGGTACTTCACAATAATTACATATTTCTTCATTTTCTTTATACTTAGTACTTTCTTCATAG
Organism: Diabrotica virgifera virgifera; assembly: GCF_917563875.1. Taxonomy (NCBI): domain Eukaryota; kingdom Metazoa; phylum Arthropoda; class Insecta; order Coleoptera; family Chrysomelidae; genus Diabrotica; species Diabrotica virgifera. Next base: position 100,720,807 of record NC_065446.1, read on the forward strand.
TGTACTATTAAACATAATTCTTCTTCTTTTTATTATTTCTTCATTATTTCTTTATCATTTACTTTATATTTCATATATCTTCCTTCCTATATTTGTATTATTTTCATAGTTCTTCATTTATATATCATTTGCTTCATAAATTCTTCATTTTCTAACCCTTACCTACTTGGTGGGTAGTTTTTCGCAATTTTATATCCTTGACTTTGCTTCCGGTCCTTTTGCACGTCCTTAGTCGTGAGAAGGTTTGTTCCAAAAAGACAAAATGGATAGTTGTGCGCTTGAAAAATCTTCTACATCTTGCATCCCTAAATTCCTGTCTGATCTGATATACTCAGTCTAGGTGAGATCCAGTTAGTTTCAAAACACGAAATGGGTATGCTAATATCTTCTTATTTGCATTTCGTACCTTTTCCTTGACAAGAGTTGGTTTTTATTGTCTAAATTGTCTCTAATTGTACTTTATTATAAAATATTTATACTAAAATTCGACCGATATTTAAAAAAAATTGAAATAAAAAAAGTCGGTATCAAAAAAAAATTCAGCATTCAATTATGAAAAAAATCGAAAGAAAGTGTTAATAAAAATAGACCATATTCTGTTAAAAAATATATCATGAAAATCTCCTACTAATGAAAATCTCCTGAAATATCATGAAAATCTCCTATTACGTAAAGAAAATTTCAGCTTGCAATTGCTGAGTAATTAATATTAAGTCTGGACGTCCATTAAAATATTTACATAAAAACTACTAATGAGAAAAACCTACAATAGCTAAATAGTTAATCTAAATTTTTTTTTTACTAGCTAAATAGAAGTTCAGTTTCTTCACGCGAATAGTCACTTTTACGTCACAAAAATAATCTCTATTTCTTTAATTGAAATACAGTCTTACATGACCTCATTCGAATTAAATAAGTATATTGTCTATATTATATAAATTTAAAGTTATTTTATATATGTATTATACTAATAATTATGTTACTTGAAGCCCTATAAAGTATTCTTCTTAAATAGTCCTTTTTACTGTAGGTACTAAGGTACTGTAACTTTTTGTACTGCAGGTACAAAATTCTCTTCAATTATTCTATTTTTCCCATATCTTTTGACATTAATCTTCTTCAAATTATCCTTAATACTTGTCTTTCTCTAGGGTAACTTTTTAAGTCTTAATATTTAATCTTCTTTTGTCTTTTTCCTCAAATGGGATTTTCTTTTCCTTTATAAACTCCGTTACTTCAACATATTTTTATAACTTGTTTTGTCTTTATTTTTCTTCTTATATCTGTTCATCATCATTTCTTAACTGACTTTCTTTTCGTCACAAATCATTGTATAAAAATAATTCACTCTCTCACGAGGAAATTCGTTTACTCAATAAAAATTCCATATGCCATTATGGTAGTAGTTATGGGCTCTCTCACGAGGACGAATTTTATTAGTCCTATGTACGTGGTATAATCATACTTCTTGTATATAAAAAAATATTTCTTTTCCGTAGTCATTTTTAATTTTTTCCTTTTTCTTTGTCTTGTCATATTCATCATACGTAAAATCTTTGCATTTACGTGCATTTCTCAACAAAAATTTCCATTGATTGAGATATTTCCGTCTCCAATATAAGTCCTTTATGCTGGATTTTCCAATTTCTGTCCAACATCTTTAAATACTTTCTTTTATCTTTCCTTATTTATAAACATATTGTTCGAATATTAATATCTTATATTTTCAGGTTAATTTTATTTATCATAATAAACTTTTTTCGTAAAAATTTGTGGCTTTAGCGAATTCCTATGTAGTTCATTCGTTTCAATTTTCAATGTCAAACACGTCATATCATCATAATATTATACTCGAAGTACTTAGTTTAAAAATAGTAAATACTGTTGTAAACAAAATGACTTCCTTATGCAAAAAGTGCAGAAAAAGCAGAAATACATCAATCAAAATAAACTTATTTACGTACTCGTATGGTTAAAAATAATTATATTATTTCTTACGATATAATATATAAGAATTGTTATATTTCTATTAAATAAAACTATCCATTAACATTATCTATATATTATGATATTTAATTTTCAAAAAAAAATCTTCTAAATTAGTGAAATACTTCTAAAACTTAATAATATAGGAAAAATTTGACCTAATTTAATTATATTCTAGTTCTTCTTAAGTGATTATATTTATATTATATTAATAAAAAAATTATTCATATCTGTGAGACTGTATATGCAATTTAAAAAATAGCTAAAAAGTTACTCACGATTACAAATCTGTCCACTAGGTACTGTCCATTCCTTTCCATTTTTGTCCTCTTGACGTTTGGGCGTGGTCCCAAGTCTCCAAACCTTCGTCCATGTCGACGTCTACCATTTGGACTCCCTTATCGTGGGCCTCTCCAGCTTCATATAGTCCGTCCCATTCCATCTAACGATACCAATTAGTATGGGGATTGGTATTTTACCCCAAATTTTCTTCGTTTCCTCCAGTTTTTTGCCATATTTGTTCCTGTTGTCTACTGCCTCAGAAGTCCAGTCCGTCTCTCAGGTCGCCATATGGTGGTAAGCGGATATTTACTATACTGGAATGGGGTTTGTTTAACAGGAAGGCACTATGTACTCATAACTTCTTTATTTGGTTAAACTAATACCGTATAAATGTATTCAGTTGATAGGTGACATTATTCTGCTCTAACGGCAGCAACCTCTCAAACCTAACTAACTAATTCGACTGCCCCACTAATCACTCAAATCTGATCGTGTTCCCATATTTATCAAATACTTCATTTTGTAAATATGTTTGTATATATTCTCGTTAGTGTGTCAAAATGAATAATCACAACCTTGTTGAGTAAGCAAAACGTGGACTTTAACTAAGGTGTTCTACTTTGCAATTATTATAACAAATATGCGTAATGTTTACTGTTTCATAAATAAATATCTAACGAATACTTTAAGGTAATTTAAGGATTTCTAAAATATCTAAATAATGAGATAAATCCCATTATACTAAGCTGGGCATTATACAGTTCTCGGCCTGTAGTTGTGATCAGAACTCTTAGGCAGGCCGCACATCAAAGAAACATGAAACGTAAATTACGTTTCATGGAAATAAACCACTGCTAAACAAATATATGTCCGGCCATTTATGAAACTCTCCGAAAATAAAAATGTGTCATGAGCATGAATCACACTCGTTTCATTGGTAGGCGGACTTTGAGATTTGTTTAGCAGTGTTTTCTTTTCATGAAACATGTTTTTCGTTTCATGTTTCATGTTTTTCGTTTCATGTTTCTTTGGTGTGCGGCTTGGCTAACGGAGATCTAAATCATATATTTTTCGGTTGCAAAAAACATTTAGAAAAATCCAATGATTTAATTCGTACACTTATTGAAATGAAATATTTTCTTCCATTAAATCTCACACACATTTTGTTAGCTGCCAATAAAAACACCTTGGAACTTTTAGTAAATTATATTAAAGAAAATAAAATACAAATTTAAAACGGCATAACCCACATCTCTGTAGTTATACTATAAGAAAATTCCTTTTACAACTTTCTGTGGCAAATGGACTTGATTCCATGCCATTATCTTTCCACACACACACACATCAGAGAGGACCACAAAAAATCAAGCTTTGGATGCTAAAAGATGAGAAAGAAGGTCCATTCAGGTAAAGAATAGTAGAAAAAATATGTTGGAACATGAAAGAAAGCCCTAACACAATTTGGAGAAAAACGTCCAATAATATTAGAGAGGCGGCTATTGAAATACTTGGGAAAACGTCAGGAAAGAAGTTTGAGGATAAAGAGACTTGGTGGTGGTCAAATGAAATACAAGGAAAAATAAAAGAGAAGGGAAAATTATATAAAATGTGGCAAGAAATCAGATCGGACATAGATCTTCAAAACTATATGGTCGCCAAAAAGGAAGCGAAAGTAGCAGTAGCAAAAGCTAAAGCAGAAGCGTATTCAAACCTATACGATCAACTTGATACCATGGAAGGCGAAGCAAAGATATATAAAATAGCCAAACAGAGAGCAAAGAAAGCAAGAGATTTTAATCAGATTAGATGTATCCGAGATGAAAATAACAAAATACTAATTCACGAAAAGGATGTCAAAAAGAGATGGAGAAAGTATTTTGACAGTTTATTAAATGAAGAATTTGACAGACAGCCTGTGGAGTTAACGGAGAGAGTAACAGCAATAGTTACCAGAATAACAAACGCGCAAGTGGCTCAAGCGCTTCAAAAAATAAAGAAAGGAAAAGCAGTCGGACCAGATGATATTCCTGGGGAAGTATGGAGAGCATTGGGAGAGAAAGAAATAAGTTGGCTAGCAGGTCTATTTAATAGAATTATGGAAGTTGGACAAATGCCAGACAAATGGAGAAGCAGTATATTAGTACCTGTCTACAAAAACAAGGGAGACATACAACAATGTACAAACTACAGGGCTATAAATCTACTTAGCCACACGATGAAAATATGGGAAAGAGTAATTGATGGACGGATACCTGAAGAAACCGAAATATCCGATAATAAATTTGGTTTTATGCAGGGCAGATCAACAACAGATGCAATTTTCATTGTAAGGCAACTGATAAAAAAATACAGGAATGAAGAGACCAACGCTCGTATGGTATTCATTAATCTTGAGAAAGCATATGATAGAGTTCCTCGAGAGATTCTGTGGTGTGGTGGGCGCATAAGAAAGGAATCCCTGGCGAATATTTAAAGATTGTGAGAGATATGTATGAGGGAGTAACGGCTAGTGTTAGGACAGGTGTGGGAGAGACTGATAAATTTCAGGTGAAAGTAGGATTGCACCAAGGCTCGGTGCTTAGTCCTTATTTATTCTCATTAGTTTTGGACCAGATAACAGCGAAACTACAGGGTAGCATTCCATGGTGCCTAATATACCTATGCTGATGATGTAGTGTTAGTAGGAAAAAGTGAAAGATACTTAGAACACAAACTGGAACAGCGGAGACAAGCTCTGGAGGAAAAAGGTTTAAAACTGAGTAAGACAAAAACAGAGTATTTGGAATGTTCATTTAAAGATGGAGTTACTACAAACAGAACGGTATCTTTGGATGGTGAAATAATTGTGAAAAGCAATAGTTTTAAGTACCTAGGATCGATATTACTGAGTAATGGAGAAATAGATGGAGATGCATGCAGTAGAATTAGGGCTGGATGGATGAAGTGGAAAGAAGCGAGTGTGACAGAAAAATTCCAATTAAGCTGAAGGGAAAATTCTATTATAAGAGCGGCTATGATGTACGGAACTGAATGTTGGGCATTGAAAAAGAAAGAGGAACAACGAATGCATGTGGCGGAAATAATAATGCTTAGATGGATGAGTGGAGTGACAAAGAAGGATAAAATTAGAAATGAGTATATTAAAGGAAGTCTAGGTGTGGCACCAACTGATGCCAAAATGAGAGAGCATAGGTTAAGATGGTTGGTCATGTTCAACGTCGAGACGTTAATCACCCAATACGAAGAATAGCTGAAGTGCAGATTCCTGGAAGGAGTAGGAGAGGAAGATCAAAGAAGACCTGGGGGGAGACCATAAGGCAGGACATGTTAATAAACGGGATTAGCATTGATATGACCCAAGATAGGATTGTGTGGAGAAATGCAATTAGGGAAGCCGAACCCGCATAGGGATAAGGCAAAGAGAATGATGATGATGACTTCAATATTCATTTCAGTACTGTTTATTGTATCGCATACTGTACTAAGAGATTTGGGCACCAGAGTGTTGAAACCAGTGAGCTTTTGTAGTGGCTATACATGCACGGGTCGCCCCCCAAATCGATACTGTCATTAAACACTTCGCGCTAACTTCACGCGCAACTTCGATTACGAGAATTATAAGAAAATATGTGAGAAGTGAGTACAAAGACATACATATTTTTTTTTGTAATAATTGCATTTTCAATTTACCTTGCACTTCTCGTTAAACTATTGTTGATAAGGTTGAGTTGTCACTATTTTGGACGGAGCCCATACATGCACAGATGCTAACAGTTATTGACACTGATTTTAAAAGGGCCATACAATTTACATAAATGTTGTTTTGTAAATTTACATAAATGATTTTTCTGTTAAACATTTGTCAAAACCTACTGATAACGAAAGTTGTAAAGAAAAAAAAAATGAATAATTTCGAGAAAACATAAAAAACATGCGGAACATAATTCGTTCCAATCAAGGCAGTGACATGAAGAAAATAATAGGGCTATTTAACAATAAGCTAAAGCAAATGGAAACTCCATCAGAGTCTTTTGATTTTTGAACTTCAGTCAATAATAAACCCCTATTCAAAGGCAGAAAAAATAAGGTTCAACCAACTGCTATCAGCAGAAGGAAACATCATGAAGGATTGTCTTGCGGATTTCGTAGGATTTAATCTGGAGATCCGTCCAAATCCGAGGCAGCAAAAGGAAAAAAATCTAGAAACTTGATGAGAAACATCAAACAAAACTAACCTAACCCTAAAGCGCCTGTCCAAATATTCAATGTATTAATTTTTTTCGAATCCTGGAAAAACTAATAAATATTTTTAAAAATTTGAAGCGAAGAATGAAAGATTACATTAATACTGAAGGCCGAAAGTCCCTGAAAACTTATAAATATTATTTTAATAAGTTACAGGTGTGAAAATAGAAGAGAAAATTTAGTGTGATTTTTAATTGCAAATATTTCATTTAAAAGAAACTTTTTATTTATTCTATGGGACTTTGGGCCCTCGGTAATAACATAACCTTTAATTCTGCGTTTAAATATTCAAAAATACTTATTAGTTTTCTAGGTTTCGAAAAAAATGGATACATTTAAAACACATTGAAAATTTTGACAGGCGACATTTTGCACCTTTTCCCTTAATATTTATTTTTTTAATATTCCAACATCGTTTCATTGTTTGTTAATAGCTTAAATATTTTTCCACAGAAGTACGAGTATATATTTAAAATCACTGTCAATAGCCGTTAGCATCTGTGAATGTATAGCCATTACCAAAGGACACTCTGGTGTTCAAATCTGTTAGTAAGTATGTACAAATGTACTACTTTTCCAAAACCTTACAGCTTTCAACATTCTGGTGCCAACATACGCTAGCATCTGTAAATATGCCGCCCGGTAACTTATTGTTTCTTAAATACTTCGTTTCTTGGAGTATCTTGTAAAAAATAAAAGCATGTACTCTACTTCTTTCCTCGTAAAGTTAAAGCCGCGTAAAAATGGTTAAATTTGAATTACATATTGTGCATTATGATTTGGAATATACAATTTTAAGGGGGTATCCATAAACTACGTCGTTGAGAAGAGGGAGGGGGGGCTTGCTTATTACGACGGAATACGACAGGGGGAGGGGGGGTATGAGTGACCATTCGACGTCGTTTAATATATTGGTAGCTATATTTAAATTTGTCGCTATTGTGTCTATAAAAATAATTTTTTACTAGCTTCTACCAGCATTAAAGTATCAGATATTCATATAAAAACGTATAGTTTTTGATATGAAATTGAAAATAGAACAAAACGTTTACGAATAAATATACCTTTGTTAAAATTAAAAACAATAATTCTATTATAGATACTTTTATCGCATACTTTTCATTTCGTTTTTATTATCAGTCACAGCGTTAAAATAATATTAGGTAGCACTTTTGTACAGGACAGCAAAACAATAAGACATTGTTCTTTGGGTTTAAACAATCGCTTCTATATACAGAACAACCGCTGGAAGCAAAAAATGTTAAATTCAATTTAATATTTGTCAATGTTAGTTCATTTATTATATGTGCTGCATATGTGTGTGAAACAACAGTTCTGAAGAACGAATAGAAATAAAATGGCATCGAAATCAAAACAAAATAAATATCAAGATTTATATGATGCAGTTAAGAAAGCATACCCCGATAAACGTGGTGTTTTTTGTCAAAATAAGGCTAATGAGTTGTGGAGTGAATTGAAAAAAAGTACGCAGATATTAATGACCTACATAATAATACCGATTTGGAAATAAAAAAATTATTGGAATCAGCGACAAAAAGGAAGGCTGCGTTTACAAACTTTTTTGTTACAGTAAGTACCTTTTAAATTTATGATTAATGTTAAGAATAACAAATCGCAGTAAAAAAATATTTTAGAAATATTAGTTACTCTGGATAAATAAAAATAATTCGTTTTTTCGCCGAGTCTTTTATACACAATTATTATCTAACTAATTAGTATGATTCTTTAAAATGAAAATTTAACTACAAGTAGTCAAGTTTTAAATCTATTAAAATATTTATCAAATGTTCATCTGTTTATTTTTCACTTAACAAACGTTCAGAAAATATAATCTATAATTCTAAAATATCATTAATTTTGTTAAAATGGTAATAATATAACCTTTGTGTCTTTTGAAAGATTCTGATGAATCTGAATATTTAGAATGGATCGACGTAGAAAACATTGATCCTGAAGTGACTTTCCCCGTAGAAATTAAAGAAGAAGAAAAAAATAATATGATTAATAATATCAGTGAATGGTTGGGAAAAGAAAAAGACTTTTAAAATTATTTATTTATAAGTAGTAACGTATGTTATAAAGTATATGTGCTTAACTAAATACTGTATTCATATATTTTTTATTAAATTACATTATTTTTAAGTGAATTATTAATTTTAATTACTTAAGGGGGTAGGCGCAAAATCTTGGTCCAATGCTATTTAAATGTATTTATTTTTTTCGAATACTAAGAAAACTAATAAAGATTTTTGAAAAATTTAAACGCAGATTGAAAGACTACATTATTGCCGAGGGCCAAAAGTTCCTGAAAACATCTATAATGTTTATTTTAATAAGTTACAGGGGTTTAAAAGAAAATTTAGTCTGATTTTTCATTTCCAATATTTCATTCAAAAGAAACCTTTTGTTTATTCTAAGGGACTCTTAGCTCTCGGTAATAATGTAATATTTTATTCTACGTTTAAATTTTTCAAATATATTTATTAGTTATCTCAGGATTCGAAAATAATTAATGCATTTAAATAGCATTGGACCAAGATTGTACGCGTACCCCCTCATATTTGATTTAAAAAAAAACCAGAAATAATATTGATTTTTTTTTAAATCAATGAAGGGGGGTCGTGAGTTGCAATGACGACGTCGACATGGGGGGGGTCGTCTCTAAACGACGAATTACGACGGAGGGGGGGAGGGTATTAAAAAGTCCAAATTTTTTACGACGTAGTTTATGGAAGCCCCCTAATTGGCCATGACGTTAGACGTCAACTATTTAAAACATAGTGATAAACAATGTAATTTATTATCATCATAATATGATATATATGATTGGTATAGGTACGTTTTTTGTTGTTTGTGTAAAATTTAAATTGTTACCATAAACAAAGAAGATTATTATGGAAATTTTTAAGTGGAATACATTTTGTTTATATGTACATTAGACCGTTGATTGATGTATTGAGGGACCCTCAATACATCAATCAACGATTAGACCTAACTAAACTGTGATGCATAGATTATAGTCCAGGAACCGAAGCTTTTCACCTCGCAATTTTTACAGAATGGATCGATTTACTTGAAAATTTGAGAATAGGTAGTGGATAGTCCAAGGATCAAAATCTATATGATGCCGAAAGGTGCTTTTACCATGGGGGTGGTTCCCACCCCATCTTGGGGGTGGAAATTTTTTATTATATTTTGGCCGCAAAAGGTCATAAAAACATTCATTTTAAGCAAAAAATGCTCTATACATTTTTTTGATAAAATTAATATTTTCCGATTTATTCGCCATCGAAAGTGTCAGTTTTATATCGAAAAAATCAATGTTTTTCGATATTTTACGATTCACTCAATTTTTGCCGTAGAAATTTTTTTTTAAACCAATTTCTTAGGAATTAAATAACCTACAATTACGTATTTAAACATTTTTTCGTGTCTTTGATACTAATCTTTCTATTCTGAAGAAAATATAATTTTTTACCAAACTACAAAAATTCGTTATTCGCTTTTAACTTTTTTAACGCTTTTAATCAGTCAAACTTCTGGAATCTATTACTTATACATAAATAAAGAAGTATGAATAAGGCACATGATTAAAAACACCGCTAACATACATTATTATGCTTCCAATTGGATTTCTCCTTTTTTTTTTCAAAAAAATATATTGATTTTTTAACCGTACTTTTTTATTTTTTATCCTAGAAAGTTTGGTAAAAAATAATTTTGTAGGTTTCTACAAGATCTATAAGGCTGTTAATATTAAATCCTTTTAAAATCTTCAGTCGCAAAGAGAGGTGACTGTAAAAGGGTTGGTAAAGGTCGTTTTTGCATGTTATTACAAATTTTAATTGTCAATATTTCACTCAATTTTTGCCGTAGAAAAAATTTTTACTAAGCCCGTTCTTGGGAATTAAATAAGCTGCAATTTTATATTTAAATATTTTTTTGTATCTCTGATGCTAATCTTTCTATTCTGAAGAAAAAAGCATTTTTTACCAAACTACAAAAATTTGTTATTCGTTTTTAACTCCATTTTTTTACACTAATCATTCTAAGCCGGTCAAACCTCTAGAACCTATTAATAGTACATAAATATGGAAGACCAAATAAGTTTAATGACTAATTTTAATTAGAGTAAGTAGGAGGAAGCTTCCGATCACTTTTTCCCTGAAAAAAATAGGGACTTACATTCTTTCCATAATGTCACTTAATTTTTGAGCTAGAAACTTTTTTTATTTCTCTAGATAGATATTTTTAAATACTTTAAATTATTTTAAACAAGTTATCCTCGAAAAATGCAGTTTTCCCGTCTTTTGAGTTTGAACTACAATATTTAGTATTGACCAAGAAGAGCTAACATATAATAAAGTAACTGATGGATTCGACCGTTACTTGATGGAAGTTCATTTTATCTAACAACAAAACACTGAAAACATTTGTTTTCTATACTTCCACAAAATTTATTATATCTAAGGAGACATCCATAAAATACGTCGTTGAGAAGAGGGGGGGCTTGCTTATTTCGACGTCGTTTAATATATTGGTATATTTAAATTTGTCCCTATTGTCTCTATAAATATAATTTTTTACTAGCTTTTACCAGCATTAAAGCATCAGATATTCATATAAAAACGTATAGTTTTTGAAATGAAATTGAAAATAAAACAAAACGTTTACGAATAAATACACCTTTGTTAAAATTAAAAAGAATTCTCTTTATAGATACTTTTATCGCATACATTTCGTTTTTATCCGTCACGGCCTTAAAATAATATTAGGTAGCACTTTTGTACAGGACAACAAACAATAGGACATTGTTCTTTGGGTTTAAACAAGCGCTTCTATATATACAGAACAACGTCTGGAAGCAAACAATATTAAGTTGTTAATTCATTTATGTGCTGCATACTATGTGTGAAAATATAGTTCCGAAAGAATAAATGGAAATAAAATGTTGAGTTCTATTTAGTTAGTAAGTCGTATTTATACTTAGAGAAGATTTATACGCAAAATCTTGGTTCAATGCGATTTAAATGCATTCATTTTTTTTCAAATACTCAGAAAACGAATAAAAATTTTTGAAAAATTTAAAAGCAGATTGAGAGATTACATTATTACCGAGGGCCAAAAGTTTCTGAAAATATCTATAATGTTTATTTTAATAAGTTACAGGGATAAGAAAAGAGAATATTTAGTCTGATTTTTAAGTTCAAAAATTTCATTCAAAAGAAACCTTTTGTTTTTTTTAAGGGACCTTCAGCCCTCGGTGATAATGTAATCTTTCATTCTGCGTTTATATTTTTCAAATATATTTATTAGTTTTCTCAGGATTCGAAAAAATAATGCATTTAAATAGCATTGAAACAAGATTTTGCGCCTATCCCCTTAATTGTTCTTGTTATGATACATTCGCAAATAAAGTTTCAAGGTTGATTTAAAAAAAAACAGAAATAGCATTGAATTTTCTTAAATCACTGAAAGGGGGGTCGTGAACTGCAATGACGACGTCGACATGAGGGAGGGGTTCGTCTGTAAACGACAAATTACGACGGAGGGGGGGGAGGGTATTAAAAAGTTCAAATTTTTTACGACTTAGTTTATGGATGCCCCCACTATGTGACTACATGAAATTAATAAATAAACTCCTCAACCTCTTCATTTAAAGACTTTAAAAAGACAAACCCATAGTAAACTAAATCACTTGAGACAGGCACTCTGCCGAAACAGCTGTAGTCACATAGTTATAATAATAAATTTTGTGGAAGTATAGAAAACAAACGTTTTCAGTGTTTTATTGTTAGATATAATAAAGTATAGCTCGATTACTATTGATCTTAAAGAAAATAAAAAAAAACTGGTTTGTTTATTTTTTCAAAAGGTACATTTTTGTTCGGCAAAGTAGTTGTTTTAGTAAAACGAAAACTTTTTGAGTTATTAGCAGAAAACTGATTAAAAACATTGATTTGTTAGATATAAAACTAACACTTTCGATAGCGAATAAATCGAAAACTATTAATTTTATCAAAAAAATGTATAGAACGTTTTTTGCTTAGAATGAATGTTTTTACCAACTTTTGCGGTCAAAATAAAACAAAAATTTTCCATCCCCGAGATGGGGTGGCAACCACCCCCATGGTAAAAGCGCCTTTCGGACTCATATATATTTTGATCCTTGGACTATCTACTACTTATTCCCAAATTTTCAAGCAAATCGATCTATTCTGTAAAAATTTCGAGGTTTTGTCGTATTTTATACTTCATTACTTGGACTATTAGGGATATAGAAAATTATGCTCATTTTCATAGTTGATTTTTTCGTGAACATATTAACGGATTCCGCTATTTTTTTTTTTATTATTTCAGATTTGTCTTTAGTATTTACACAGTTGTGCAAAGGTTTACTCAAACTTCTTTCTTGTACTTATACCGGGTGGAAGAAAAGAAATGTTTTTTTTTTATGTTAAGTTTGAGACACCCTGTAGGGAGAATGAGGTACAAAAATGTGAGTATACATCGGAATCATATTGTAGTCTTATGTTTTGTAAACATTTTGTTTTTCGAATGTTCCTGATATCTTTAGAAACAAAGAAAATAGAGGGTTTTGTATTTTAACTGAAACAAAAGTTTATGACACCCTGTGTAGGGAGGAAAAGCTACAAAGGCACACGACATCACTAATGACCCCCGGAGCACCTGTTGCCCAGGATCACTGAAGGCACGTCATCTGGAGGTTAAAGGGTTATAGGTACTAAATTGATGCAAACAAATTACTTGGTGGTTTTTGGAGTCGCTGAACATGAATACTCCATCAGAACCGACCCCCAAAACACCTGATGTCCAGTGTCACTGCTAAGGCACTTCACCTTCTGGAGTTTCGAGGGTTTTAGTCATTAAATTGATGCGAACAGATCACACGGTGGGTTTTGGGTAGATGAACACGAATAGGCCATTAGAATGGACTCCCGGACACCTGGTGCCCACGGCCACTGCTAAGAAACGTCATCTGCTAGAGTTTCGAAGGGTTTCGGCGCTGAATGCATGCAAATAGATTACTAGGTGATTTTTGGGGTCGCTGAATTCGAATACGCCTTTGAAACCGACCCCGGACCATGTTGCCCAAAATCACTGCTAAGGCATGTTATCTTTTGAAACCCTCGAAACTCCAGATGACGTGCCTTAGCAGTGAACCTGGATATTAGGTGCTCCGGTGACCCCAAGTCAGTGACCCCAAAAATCCCCACTTTTGGATGCATTTGATGCACTTTAAAATGCAACTATGCATTTCCACCCATTTTTCTATAGTAGACTTTTTTCTTGACATCATCCTGAACATAATGCAAAAAGTTGCAAGTTTTTAGGTGCTGTGTTTAAAAAGCGATTGATTTTGTGCTAAATGCCCTGGTCTAAGTAGGTACTTATGCGTAGACGAACGCTCCTTTTCAAAACTAAGTTTAATTAATACATATTTTAAGAACAAACAATGACAGACGAGACTCGATAGTCTAGACCAGGGGTCTCCAAACTTTCCAGCCTTAGGGCCATACTGATTACTCCTGTAAGTTCAGAGGGCCAAGATGGCAACACTGCATATTATTAATTTTCCTGTATTTAATTTTTTCCCGTAAAATAACGAATAATTTAATTTTTTGTAAGTGTGGTAAGCTGTCAACATTATTAAGTATGTCAAATATTCACCTATTTTTGATATATTTTAATTTAATACAAGGTAGACATAAACAAACAAAATATTTCCACCAGTGGAAATCTCCAATCTCTCCCGAGATTGTCCACTAATAACATAATTATTCTTTCTACTATTTTTCAACGCCATCGTTAGAAATTGTCACAAACACACTTAACTATCCGAAATAATAAGAAGTCTGAAAAATAATAGCCGCAGATCACTTAAGTGTTACGCCCCTGATAACTGGGAGGAGACTAAAGACCCCACCTAAGCCAGTAAGCAATTTTGGGTTTGTGCGCTCCGCCAAGTTAGCTGGCGATGACAATAGTGGCGTAACTACAAGTCAGTTCCTATGAAACTGTTGTGAAATAAAATAGGACGTACCTCCTTAAAACAAGTTTGTGCGTGTAACAGTATTTTGATTTGATTTTAATTGTTGCTTTTGTGTGTGATTTAGTAGAATGGAAAAGAAGCGAAAAATTGATAGTGAATGCAGAAAATTCAAAGATCAGTGGAACATTCAGTATTTCGTAATTGAGTCCAGTAACAAGGCGCTATGTTTGATTTGCAATGAAAGCATAGCCGTTCTCAAAGAATATAACATGAAACGTCATTATGAAACAAAACATTCTCAAAATTACTCAAAATATACAGGAATTGTGCGGACAGAAAAATTCGAAGCTTTGAAGTGCGGATTGAAATCGCAGCAGTCTTTATTTACAAAAGTCAAAACTGAACAAGAGGCGGCAACTCGTGCCAGCTTTCGTGTGGCTCTTGAAATTGCAAAACGTGGAAAACCATTCACCGATGGAGAAATGATCAAGGAATGCATAATTGCAGTAGTCGAAGAAATGTGCCCTGAAAAGGTAAATTTATTAAAAACTGTCAGTATGTCAGCAAACACTGTGGCCCGAAGGGTACAAAACATCGCTGAAAATATATCCTCTCAACTGTTCGACAAAAATGGACATGTTGAGTGGTTTTCTTTGGCCTTGGATGAGTCAACGGATGTGTCAGATACTGCTCAGGTGTTGATTTATATTAGAGGAGTATATAAAAGCTATGAAGTGCACGAAGAACTTCTTGATATGTATAGTATTCATGGCACAACTACTGGTATCGATATTTTTAAAGGAGTTGAAATGGCCATTAATAAAAAGAACCTTCGATGGAAAAACTTGAAATGTATTACAACTGATGGAGGCAAAAACATGAGTGGGAAAGATAAAGGAGTGGTCGCTCTTGTGTCAAAGGCTGTAGAAAATGACGGCGGCTCAAAACCATTAGTCTTACATTGTATCATTCATCAACAGTCTTTGTGCGGAAAATGTTTGGATATGTCTGACGTTCTGAAACCAGTCATATCAACTGTTAATTTCATCAGATCTTTTGGGCTGAATCACCGACAATTCCGACAATTTATTGCAGAGATTGGAGAAACAGACTTACCTTATCATACTGCCGTACGCTGGCTTAGTTGTGGGAAAGTCCTTCAGCGCTTTTTTGAACTTCGAGCAGTGATCGAAATTTTTTTGAATGAAAAGCACCGCCCTCTTACTGAATTACAAAACAACGCATGGCTATGGAAGTTAGCATTCTATGTTGATTTGACAAAACATGTGAACGAACTGAATTTGAGATTGCAAGGAGAAAACCAGCATCTTCCTGATTTATACACTAATATCAAGTCATTCCGGATGAAATTGATACTGTTTCAATCACAACTACGAAGTAAATGTTTTTCACATTTTAAAACATGTGAAATATTCAGCCACACTACTGAGACTGAGTTTCCTATCGATTTTGCAATCGAAACTTTGAGTGCTTTGAAGATAAATTTTGATACTCGTTTCTCGGACTTTGATGCCATTGCGAATCAAATTAAGATTTTTCAGAATCCTTTTGATGCTGACATTGAAACCCTAGCCCCGGAACTTCAAATGGAAATGATTGATCTTCAGTGCAGTGATATAATTAAGAACAAATATGAAAACTCATCTTTGTTGGAATTTTATAAGAGTCTTCCACTGACACAATTTGATAATTTGCATAAATTTGCTCGTGGGCTGTTTTCCGTTTTTGGTACTACTTATTTGTGTGAGAAAACCTTCTCCAAAATGAAGTACACCAAAAATGTATACAGATCTAAATTAACTGACGAGCATCTTAAATCTCTTTTAATAATTGGTACAAGTAAAATTAGTCCACAACTACAAACTATTGTCGGTGGAAAATCTCAATTACATACATCTCATTAGCATTTCATATGTCATGTTTGTTATAAGGTATGTGTTGTTCATTACTTACAATGTATAAAATGTTAGTTGGATTCATTTCAATAATTTGTTAGTTATTATATGCTGAAGTTAAATTTACTGCATAAATTATACATGTCTTTACTCATTACCATTCTGTGTTTCTTTATCCAACTTATCACAAACATTTTATTTGCTATAAAAAATATTAAGGAGTTTTCAAGTATGTCTCCGCGGGCCGGACAAAATCTGTCTGCGGGCCGGATGTGGCCCTCGGGCCGTAGTTTGGAGACCCCTGGTCTAGACTAGCTTAATTTCAAGAGATTTATACCTTAGCGTCCAGACTGATCATCACACTGTAGTCCAGGGCGCATCTGTTTTGAGATGGACGTTGAGAGGTGACTCAATTTTTTTGCAGAAATGGCTTGAAAATAGATCAAATAATAATATTTGAGTTATCCTCCCTCTCAAAAAGGTCCGGAACATTGTTTAAATAATCAAAATGTCAAAAAATGAAGGAAAAATTCGATTTTTTTCTTCGTTTTTTTGATTATAACTTTAAAAATATTCATTTCCGAGAAAAGTTATACTAACATAAAAGTTGCGTAATTAAATTTTCTACAACATAGGATTGGTTAAAAATTTAAAAAATAGTCACCCTAGTTGAAAAATAGCATTAATTGCGAAAAAACCATACAAAAACAAATATTTGCATTTTACGTTTTTCAACCATTTATGCTACACTTAGGACCTTCATATTTCACCCAGAAAAACTTTATGGTACAGTAAAACAATACTGTAAATGTCATTATGATCGGTGCAATAGATTATGCAAAATAAATTTTGCAATCCAGCTTCCTAAAAAAAAATTAATATTTTTAAAATATTACAGGACTGAAAATAAAGCAGGTAGCAGGTTGAAATTTTTTTTACTTATAGAAGTGTACTGTACCTTTCATTTGAAATTTGAAAAATTAACATCGATTAATTACCACGCGTCAGGAAATTTTTTAAATAAACATTAATTTTTGGTGCTACGCGCAGGACAGCGGTGTTCGATTCACACAAGTTGATTTCCACCAAAATTTCTTCCAATCTTTACTTAATATATTATTTTCTTACTCTATATTTTGTTGTATTTTAATATTTTAATTCCACAAAAATCAAACTAATTTTATTATTGTTTGTGAAATATTGTTTAAACAATTGCATATGTTTAAAAATAATAAACTTTTATTCTCTAAGTTAAAATATATGAACAAAGAAAGTTTTTGCTAAAAATATGTTATTTCAAAGGATAGAGTATGTGTTTTTATTTTGCAATAAACAAATTTATTTATTTATATCGAAATGTAATAAAAATTAAAATGTATCAATTATTATCAAAGGTCATTGGAATGCCCAATCAGAGCAAACTATCCGCTGTCCTGCGCGTAGCGCCAATAATTATTGTTTATTTAAAAAAATTCCTGACGCCGTGGTGTTAATCGATTTTAATTTTGCAAAACTGCAAATGAAAGGGACAGTACACTTCTATACGCAAAAAAATGTCAACTTGCTACCTGCTTTATTTTCAGTCCTGTAACATTTTGAAAAAATGAATTTTTTTTGCGAAAGCTGGATTGCAAAATTTATTTTGCAAAATCTATTGAACCGATCTTAATGAAATTATCAGTTTTGTTTTACTGTCTCATAAGGTTTTTCTGGGTGAAATATGAAGGTCCTAAGTGTAGCATAAATGGTTGAAAAACGTAAAATGCGAATACTTGTTTTTGTATGGTTTTTTCGCAATTATTGCTATTTTGCAACAAGGGTGACTATTTTTTAAATTTTCAACCAATTCTATATTATAGGAAATTTAATTACTCAACTTTTATGTTAGTACAACTTTTCTCGGAAATAAATACTTTTAAAGTTATAATCAAAAAACGAAGAAAAAAATCGAATTTTTCCTTGATTTTTTGACATTTTGATTATTTAAACAATGTTCCGGACCTTTTTGAGAGGGAGGATAACTCAAATATTATTATTTGATTTATTTTTAAGCAATTTCTGCAAAAAAATTTGAGTCACCTCTCAACGTCCAAATGTACTAATATTTTTACAGATGCGCCCTGGTCTACTGATCATAATATCTTATATAATTTTATTTCAGTGTATCCTTAATGTCAAAAAGGTCGATTCATTGTTAAAAAAACGACTCTCGTTTCTATTATATAAACCAAACCGCTGTGAAAGGAAACCATATAACTAAAAACGAATAGGAAACAATTGAATACGGCGCGCGGCGCACAACATTCCATTTCTATCACACAACCACGACGTCACATTCCATCTGTTTAACTCTGTCGTCGACATTGGTTGACTTTATTTATTAGTAAACAGTACCACTTGTTATTAGCTAGATTCACTTTGTTTTTTTTTTGTTGTTCAACTTCGCCTCAAATCGTGATCGTGACTGATTTTAGATTTGTTTTAATAGTATGTATTGTTTTGTTGTTTCATTTTAATGTTAATTTAGCAATGTTTTTTAAACCAACATCCTTTCATGTACTTGGTAAGTAGCAAAAACTTATTGATAACGTATCTATGTGTGACATAATTTCAACATGAGTAATACCTACTTTAACCATGTTACATTACATACACTGATATATGTATAAAAACATTCGTGTTAGTCCTATAAAACTACATAATTTTTTCATTCGTAAAGAATCGATAATAACAAAACGACTTTATGGTATGATGGTATGCCTTAAGTCCCTTAAGATCAGTCAAACTAACATTTTATGAAATGGGTTTAGGGCCTATTTTACCACTAGGCCCATGAGGCACCTGCCTCGGGCCCGTATTTGAATGGGGCCCGGAAAGATCACCAAACAAAACATGTTTATTACAATAACAAAACAAATTTTCAAAATTCTTTCATTTTACGAACAGGCAATGATAAATGATAACCATTAGAGTTATAATTAAGTGGATAGGCGCAAACTTTCGGTTTCAATGCTCTTTAAATGCATTCATTTTTTCGAATCCTCAAAAAACTAATAAATATTTGAAAAAAATTTAGACGCAGAACGAAAGATTACATTATTACCGAAGGCCGAATGTACCTTAAAATAAATAAAAAGCTTCTTTTGAATAGGATATGTATTTAAAATTAAAAATCACACTCAATTTTCTCTTTTTTTGACCCCTGTAACTGTAATTAAAATAAACATTATCGATGATTTTAAGGACTTTTGGCCCTCGGTAGTAACGTAATCTTTCATTCTGCGTTTAAATTTTTCAAAAATACTTATTAGTTTTCTCAGACTTCGAAAAAAACGAATGCATTTAAATAGCATTGAAGCCGAATGTTTGCGCCTATCCCCTTAAACAATGTTTAATTGCTTAAATATGAATTTTATTTATTGTTAATAAAAATTTTATTTTCTTGTGCAACTATATTTCTATTAAATAATTAATATATTTAAAAAAGTTATTATTATTGAATTATATTTAGGGGTCCGAAAATTGTGTAGTGCCTCGGGCCTGATTTAAAGTAAAATAGGGTCTGAATGGGTTCCACAGTAGGGATGGGAAAAACCTACCGGTTTAACCTAAAGTCGGTTTTTTTACTTCGCAATAACCGGTTTTGCCGGTTGTTTTTTTGTCCCGGTTATAACCGGTTTTTTCTTTTTAAAGTAAAAACCGATTATTAGGTTTTTACGGTGATTAGGATTACGTTAGGTATTATTTTGGATTCCACTCATAATTATTGTTCTCAAGTAATTATTCCAAACATAACCATAATTAAAATTTTATTTTATAAATACAGAAGCAAACTGAAAGTGAAAACTCACATCAGCCAGAAACAATTAAGTTTTATTATAATATTTCGTTGAAAAGGTATTTGTAATCATAATATTTACATAAGAAGTGATCTGGTTGAAGTAGACGCAAACAAACATCATCTATTTTTCACACTTGACTCTTAACATTGAAAGTGGGCGAATAACTTTTTCTGATTACCAAAAATAATGTTCTGACTATGAATATCGCATTACCGATTACGAATACGAATCTCCAAGGATTTTCCTACGTTTTCAAACGATACACCCATACAGGAAGTATTAAATGAGTTATAATGTACCTATTATACAAATATACAAACGTTTTAAAAGTAATACATGATAAATACATTTTTAATTTTTAAGTAAAATATTTATGTTGATATTATTTTTTTTAAATTCTATTGGAAAGAGTCTGGGAAATTTTTTATAGGTTAAAATGGTTGGGGAATTTTTTTGGTTTGGGAGGAGAGAAAAAATGGTGGGTATTTTAGAGGATTATATTTTTAAATGGTAAATTAAACTTGCATCATTAATTGATGCATTGTAAATGTAACATTGTAACTTATTGGATTAAAAAACCGAAAACCGGTTTTTAGAAAAACCGGTTTTTTGGCCGGTTATAACCGCCAGGTTAAACCGTAAGCAAAAAAAAAACGGTATAACCGAAAACCGGTGTTTTCTCAATAATCCCTATTCCACAGAAATTGAATATCAATAATTATTAAAGCATGAAACTTGTTTTTAGAAACATTAATAATCCTAACTTTGTGATTCATAATAGTCCGGTTGTAGACGCATTCAACCAATTTCTCAGGTTATGGAGCCAATGTATTGCTCTTCTCCTTGGTCCCTCTTTCCAAATACCTTGCCCTGAATAATGAGTTGCAACTAGCTATGTATCTGTGCATTTTTCATTACACGGCCAAGATATTCAAATTTGCGCTCTTTGATTACGTTAATAATCTCGAATTTTTTGCCCATTCTAGCGTCTACTTCGTATAATAACGTAGAATTTATAAGAATTTTGTTCTCCTTTTTGTTTTATATTGTGTCCGGCAGTCCGGAAAATCTCAATTTCAATTTTGCAACTTCTTGTGTAACATCCCTAACTTTTGTATTCTCTCTTTTCCACTCGCTTCTCTGTTTATCCATTAGTCTCATGTGCATCATTTGTCTTTCCATTGCTCTTTGCGTTTTTATGATTTTGTCCATGTTTGCTTTCGTAAATGTCCACGTTTGAGAACCACAAGTGCGAACAGGAAGTACGCATTGATTGTAGACCTTGATCTTAAGATGTTGTGGATATCTTTTATTTTTAAGGATGTAGCTTAGTTTGCCAAATGCCGCCCATGCCAGTCTTACTCGCCTTTTGATCTCTGCTGTTTGGTTTTCCTAGTTAAGTTTTATAATTTGACCCAGGTATATATCTATAATCGTGAACTTGTTCTATTTCATGTTGTCCAATCCCCATTGTGATGTCCTTATCTGTATTTGTTATGATTTTGGTCTTGCTGTAATTCATATTAAGGCCATCTTTTCAGCTTCATTGTCAGTTCTTTCATCATTTCAAACAATTCTTCTTTTTTATCGGTTATCAATACGATGTCATTAGCGTACCTTAGATTTAGATGATTCAAGCGTTGTCCACAAATTTTTATACCTTTTTCTTCCAATTCTTAGCTTTTCTGATGTTGTATTTTGGGTTGACACTACTTACGTCAATTTTTTTTTATCTTGAGCCTAATTTTTTCAATCAGTGTCTGGCTTGGCATCGGCTTCTGAGTAAGTCTTTACTGATGTTATGTTGTTATGGAATTTTTTATTACTCATAATGTAATCTATTTTGATTTCTCACACCATGTTAATGCTGGAGTAATGCTCACCAATAAATTTATAACAATTGATAACGTACTATTGATTGAATTTTGATTACAAATAACTAGCTGTAAATCTAAAGGCAAAAAACATATTTTCTAGAGAAAGAAAATACCGAAAATCTCATAACTTGGAACTATCCATCAATCAGCGATGAACTTAAGACTGTTTTAATAAAAACTTGCTTTTCCCACGGAGTAGAAGCCTGTGGACTGTTTTATTTCAAAAGATTAGGAAAACAATGGATACATATTAAACAATTTATTGTTAACAACGATAAAGCAGCTGCTGTAATTGTTGTATCGCAATGCTTTCAACCAAAGTTATATGAAACACTATGTGATTTGTTTGCTGCACAATACAGTCGCAGTGGAAGTGGAGCAGACCTGGTCAAACTTTATTTGCAGATCTATACCAAAAATGGAATTTACGATAACGATGATTTTATTAGTTTAAATAACTTCACCTGGAAAACCAATTTAAAAGGTAACTAAAGTTTATAACGATCATAGAAAATGGTAGGGGAGCCCAAGCGGGGATTTTTGCAGTTACTCGAGCGCGTCAGATTATCATATCGGAAGAATCCTTGTACCCTGTAAATATATTACCTCTACCATAATAAATTGGATCTTAATACAGGGGAGTTCGTTAAAGGGGGCCCGAAAACAAATCTATCTTTAGAAAAACTCGAAATCGTCAGATTAAGATAAGGTAAGTTAAGTACATGCGGAACAGTGCATATTTAAAAAATAAAATCTGACGGTTTGAGCAGGGCGTAAGGAAATGGGAGTCACAAAGTTGCACAACAAGAAAAAAGCGAATATTTCGAGAAATAAACGTCAGATCGAAAAACTAAAAAATACGTGTTCAATTATTTTTAAAAATCTATCGAATGATACCAAACACGACCCCCCATGAAGGCGGGTGGGGGGTTACTTTAAAGTCTTAAAGAGCCCCATTTTTACAGCAGATTTGGATTCCTTGAATAAAAATAAGTAACTTTTATTCGAGACATTTTTTCACATTATGGATAGATAGCGCTATAATTAGGGGAGTGCATATAGATTTTCACTTCGGAAAAAATTAAACAAGATAGAAGTTTTTGTAATTTCATTAAGAAATGTTTAATAAACAACATATCAAAAAGTTCTACTCAAGAAGTGGGTGCTTCATTTTTTATTAAACAAAGGAACTACGAAATTAGATGTTTTTTAAATAACTCCGAAAATATAAATTTTAGAAAAAAACTGACCATTGGAAAATTCAGAAAATTAAAAAAAAAACCTTATATAAAGAATATTCTAAAATTAAATCTGTATCTTCTATAATTTTTTATTTATAACGCTAAAGTCACCCTTCTCACAAACATTGGCGCACTATAAACTAGAGTTCGGCGAAGTGCATGGTTGAGCTATTTTAATGTAATTCTTTAACTAATGGATCAAATGAAATTATACAAATTGGACACGAAAAAAGAATAGTTGAGCTATCTTATGATTATAATAGAAAGAAATAAAATGTATGGGCATAAGTACGGTGTGGGCGGAAAATGAGCCTTACATGAATTTTGTTTAAAAATGATTTAAAAATGTGTAACTAATACAATTTTTCTTATAAAACTGTCAATTTTGCACAACTTACCTTTCAAGTATCTTACTAAATGATGTTTTATTCAAAAAAAATCTCAAAAATTTAATTCAAATGATATGACGTCTCAAAAAGTGTAATTTTTGATGTCTTCGTAGTTATCTAAAATTACCACAATTTTAAGACGGTATTACTCAAGTTTGAGCAGATCTATTACAGTTTTATAAGTGCTTTTTTAAAGCTTAGGATGTAATCTTTAAAATGCACTAAATTATTTTACTTTAGAAATGAAAAAAACTATTTCTTTTTAAGAAGAATAAGAAAGATAACAAAAATGTAATATAAAAACCGAAAATTACCAGCTAAAAAAATGTTTATACAAAGTGATCAAAACTTTTTTCTGTAAAACACACCTAAAATACATTTAATAATAAGCTTCAACAATAATAAATGTTCAGCAAAAAAAAATTTTTTTTAGCTCTTATACAGTATGTCTGGGTAACTTGGAACCTATTGATAACTTTTTTATTATCAGTTTTACGAAAAAAAGTTATTCTTTATAAAATACTCTGCATCGTATATAATCTAAGATGCAATCATCAAGTATCAAATTTAATTAATGTTATACGAGGTATGTCAAAAAATATGAATTTCACTCAAGAGTAAAGTACCTTTACATTTCACAATATCGAAAATTATTATTAAGAAAAGTTGTTTGGAACTAAAAAAATTTGTTTTAGTGTTTAATTACTTCTTTCTAATTAAAATATTGTGAATAATACAGGCACTTAACTCTTAAGAAAAATTCATATTTTTTACATACCTCGTATAAAATTAAAAAAGTTTGATATATGATGATTGTATCTTAGATTTTAGACCAGGGAGAGCATTTTATGAGGAATAACTTTTTTTCGTAAAAGTGATAATAAAATAATTATCATAATTGTAATAAAATGATGATGAGTATCCGTAATTTGAGAAAAAATTGAAATTTTTTTTCGGTTAGAATGATGTAATTGTATATTTAGACATAGTTTTTATTTTCAAACAACTTTTCATAACAGCATTTTTTGATATTCTGGAATATAAAGGTACTTTACTCTTTAACGAAATTCATATTTTTGACATAACTCGTATAAAATTGATAAAATTTGATATCTGATGGTTGAGTTTTAGATTTTTGACTATCCAGTGTAACAAAATAGAAACAATTTGATCAAAGTAGAATAATAAATTTATCGATATTTTCAAAATTATTTATACAAAAAAATTGTTATTGTTTAAACAATTAATTAACAATTAGCGGCCAAATCTGCGAGTAGAACTTTTTACTTTAACATGTATATAAACTAACAAAAAAAGTTTTAGAAAAATATAAGCTTGTTTGAATTTTTCCGAAACAATGCATGTTTTCGTTCTAATTGCACTCCCCTAAATCGGAGAAATCGATTGTTGGAAATGGAAAATTAAATTAAAAAATGGAAAGTCCCTACTTCAATGGAAAACTTTACTTAACTTTTTTTGGTTTTTGGAGCTAATATTCAGAACCAAATAGGTTCCCACAACGGTCGAGTAATTGCAAATTTAGCATACATTCCTCCCCTACCAAAACACTTATTAAGTAAAAAATCAATTGTGTTTCAGGACTAATCAAGTCTTTGGGATTAGAAACAATTTTAATATATAATGCCCTATTATTAAAGAAACAAATACTAGTCTACCATTCCAGCGTAGAGGATTTACAAGAAGTAAGTTAGAAATTTTAAAAATAGTGTAAATCGTCAAAAATGACAGAATTCTTCTTTTGTTTTCTTCATTCCTTCTTCTTGAAGTTCTGCTTCTATCGGAGCTTGGAGATTATTATGGTAATTGTAATTTTATAATTTTGTTTGTTACGTCTCTGAAAAATTCAACTGAACTTACAGCCAACCCATTCACTGAGTTTGGGATACCACGAAATTTTACATCTTCCTACACTTCTTCTGCCTTTGATTTTGCCCTGCGTTATATTCGTCAACATTCAGATTCTTCACTTCTTCTAATGTGTCATAGTCATAAATACCAGTAATAATCATGTATAGATTATTACTGGTATATATTCTTCATTTTTTTTTGTCCATGTATGGATTTGGTTAATTGCTATTTGGATCTCGTTGGTCGCCTCTTCACTAGCCGTCCCTACTGCTTGAATAATTGTATCATCAGCAAAAGTATCAGCTGTGTTGTCTATCAGTACAGGAATATCACACGTGTATATTAGGTATAGGACAGGACCAACACACTAGCTTGTGGAACACCTGCTCTTATTTCTTTTGAGTCTGAAAAGCAGTTTTCCTCCTTATTTATAAAATGCCTTTCATTTATATACGACTGCAAAAGTTGTGAGTACTATTTGGGCAAAAAACTTTTCAACTCATGTACTAAATTTTCATGCCAGACTTTATCGAAAGCTTTATACAATAACAATGTTAAATATACTTTTAATATACAATAATAACAAAAATTTTTAGGGGTTAGCTTCAATCACCAAACTTGTATTGATAAGAAAACCAGAAGATCTGCTACTACCCTTAGCAAATAGTTTATCGGAAATTAAAGAGGTAACATATCTTTCACTTATTAACGAATATTAACGATAAATAGCAAATTGGTAGCGTTCCTTTTAGAAGGTACTTTAAAACGCTTCCGATTTGCTCAGGGGCGCCATTTGATAGGGTCAGGGGGCATTTGCCCCCCCCCTGACCCTGAAAATGACTGAAATTTACAAAAAATGATCAATTTTGTATTATGTTTGCATATATAATGTATTGTATATATAATGTTTGCCCCCCCTAGAAAAATTTCAAATGACGCTCCTGGATTTTCTTCAAGAAAAAGTTTACAATCAGTGCATACTACCTGTAATATGTGGTTCCGAAACCATAACTTTGACTAAACATTCTGCAAACAAATTGAGAATAACCCAAAGAAAAATGGAAAGAGCAATGTTGGAAATACCAAGAAGAGATATGATATCAAATGAGAAGAGATATGATATCAAATAGATCAAATGGGATAGGGAGAGGGAGGACCAAAATGACCGATGTTACAGAAAAAATTGCACAAACCAAATGGAGATGGGCTGTAGTCCTGGAACCGAAGCTTTTCACCTCGCAATTTTTACATAATGGATCGATTTGCTTCAAAATTTGAGAATAAGTAGTAGATAGTTAAGGGATCAAAATATATATATGACGAGGAAAGGCGCTTTTACCATGGGGGTGGTTGCCACCCCATCTCGGGGGTGGAAATTTTTTATTATATTTTTATCGCAAAAGTTTCGAAAAACATTAATTTTAAGCAAAAAATACATTTTTTGGTACAATTAACAGTTTTCGATTTATTCGCTATCGAAAGCGTTAGTTTAATATCGAAAAAATCAATATTTTTCAATATTCTCGTTTACTATTCACTCAATTTTTGCCGTAGAAAAAATTTTTTCAAACACAGTTCTTGAGAATTAAATAACCTACAATTTCATATTTACACATTTTTTCGTATCTCTGATGCTAATCTTTCTATCCTGAAAAAAATGGCATTTTTTACCAAACTACAAAAATTTGTTATTCGCTTGTAACCCCAGTTTTTTAAAAACTAATAATTCTAAGCCAGTCAAGCCAGTTCTAGAATCTATTAATAATACATAAATAAAGAAGAATGAATAATGCCAATCACTAAAAACACCGCTAACTTACATTATTATGATCCCAATTGGATTTCTCCTTTTTTTTTTTTCAAAAAAATATATTGATTTTTTAACCGTAACTTTTTTATTTTTCATCTTAGAAAGTTTGGCAAAATAGAATTTTGTAGGTTTTTACAAGGACTATAAGTATATTAAATCCATTTAGAGTCCTCAGTAGCAAAAAGAGGCGACTTCCAAAGGGTTGGTAAAGGTGGTTTTTGCATGTTATTACAAGTTTTAATTGTCAATAGCTCACTCAATTTTTGCCGTAGAAAAAAATTTTGTAAACCAAGTTCTTTGGAATTAAATAAGCTACAATCTCATATTAAAACAGTTTTTCGTATTTATGATGTTAATCTTTCTATTCTGAAGAGAAGTCCATTTTTTTCCAAACTACAAAACTCGTTATTCGCTTTTAAGAGCCTACAGTAGCGCGTTATCAATACAGGGTGTCCCGAAAAGAATGGTCATAAATTATACCACAGATTCTGTGGTTAAAAATAGGTTGATTGAACCTCACTTACCTTAGTACAAATGTGTTCATAAAAAAAGTTACAGCCCTTTGAAATTACAAAATAAAAATAGATTTTTTCCAATATATCGAAAACTATTAGAGATTTTTTATTGAAAATAGACACGTATCATTCTTATGACAGGAACATCTTAAAACAAAATTATAGTGAAATTTGTCCACCCCATAAAAATTTTATGGGGGTTTTGTTCCCTTAAACCCACCCAAACTTTTGTGTACGTTCTAATTAAATTATTATTTTGGCACCACTAGTTAAACACACTGTTTTTAAAACTTTTTTGCTTCTTAGTACTTTTTCGATAAACCAGTGTTTATCGAGATATTTTGAATATTTGTCGATTCCACCACATATTTGTATATTATGGTTAAGTACGATTATAGAGACCTGTTAATAATCTGAAAATTTATTTGTAATATATATTTTCAGGCATATTTTAATAAAGAAGCCACATCTCGATAAAAGGTGACTTATGAAAAAATGCTAAGAGGCAAAAAAGTTTTAAAAACACTGTGTTTAACTAATGGTACCAAAATAATAGTTTAATTGGAACGTACACAAACATTTGGGGGGTTTAAAGGAACAAAACCCCAACACAATTTCTATGTAAATATATTAAAAAATTAGCCGCATCTCGATAAAAACTGGCTTATCGAAAAAATACGGAGAGGCAAAAAAGTTTTAAAAACGCTGTGTTTAACTGACGGTACTACAATAATGAATTACTTGGAACGTACACAAAAGTTTGGGAGGGTTTAAGGGAACAAAACCCCCATAAAATGTTTATGGGGTGGACAAATTTAACTATAATTTTGTTTTAAGATGTTCCTGTCATAAGAATAATACGTGTCCATTTTCAATAAAAAATCTCTAATAGTTTTCGATATATAGCAAAAAATCGATTTTTATTTTGTAACTTCAAAGGGCTGTAACTTTTTTTATAAACACATTTGTACTAAGGTAAGTTAGGTTCAATCGAACTATTTTTGACCCCAGAATGTGTGGTGTAATTTATGACCAATCTTTTCGGGACACCCTGTATAACTGTGGGAGATAGTATCATACCTTTTTTCGTAAGGTCTGCGAAACTTTGGCAACAGTGGTAATTTTTGACATTATCTAAGATCAATATTTTGACAATTATACTCATAAGCGCGCTAAATGGAAGTAATAGAAAACAATTTTGTTATTAGTAAATAAATATTTATAAAAATAAACCAAAATAGGTGAAAATTTTATGTTAACATAGGTATTTACACGAAATAATAATAATAAATAATCATTTCGTTGTGAAGCGCAACAAGAGCCGTCTTATTTTATTTAGTTCATAGAGCGCCAAAGGCACTCTAGCTTTATATACTCGCATTATAATTCGAAATATTTCTATGTAAAATATACTTACATATAACTAAAACTCACAATTAACAATAATCTATTTGTTCAAATAGGCCAACAACTTCGTTCTATTACACAAAAATGTAATAAATTAACTATAAATAAACAGTACTATCCTATGAAATAACAATAACGAATTCTTAAAATAATATACTACTGCACTGAACAGATATCGATAAAGATAACAGAACAGATAAGAGAAAATCTGACGCAGGTTTGTCAAAATGACAATTTCTCTATGTTGCCTAATTAGTTATTAGTTATAATATGTTCGATTTCTTGTTAGAAATAAACATTTTAGTAGGTCCAAAATGACACAAAATCTAGGCATGGGATAAAAAAGTTTATTTGAAGAAAGTGTATTTTTCTTCTTCTTAATGGCGGTACGGGCTCGTTTTTTTTAATATTGTATTTAATTACAGAGTAATTTCCACATACTAATATATTTCTCAAATTGGGCTCTGTATCGCCATTCTTTATTATATTACGAATATGTGTGCGAAATATCTCGACAAAATATTTAAAATTACAGCCGCAATCTTGGACCGCGTTTGTTGCTACCTGTTGATCTTAAAAACTAATCATTCTAAACCGGTCAAACTTCTAGAATCTATTAATAATACATAAATAAAGAATACCAAATAAGGTCTACGACTAATTTTAATTAGGGTGGTGATTAGGGGGTTGCTTCGGATCACTTTTTCGCTGAAAACAATAAGGACCGACATTTTTTTCATTATTTCAATAAGTCTCTTAATTTTTGAGCTGGAGACACGTTGCTTTAGATAGATATTTTTAAATACTTTAAATTAGTTTGAACAAGTTATCCTCGAAAAATTCATAGTTTTCCCGTCTTTTGACTTTGAAACTACAATATTTAGAATTTGACGAAAAAAAGCTAATAACGTATAGCTCGATTACCATTGGTCTAAAAAAAAATAAAAAAACGGTTTTGTTTATTTTTTCAAAAGGTACATTTTTGTTAAGTAAAGTTAAAGTTGTTTTGATAAAACGAAAACTTTTGGAGTTATTAGTAGAAAGCTTATTAAAAACATTGATTTTTTAGATATAAAACCAACACTTAGCCCACCAATCGATAGAGAATAAATCGAAAACTATTAATTTTATCAAAAAAAGTATAGAACGTTTTTTGCTTAGAATGAATGTTTTTACCAACTTTTGCGGTCAAAATATAATAACAAATTGCCACCCCGAGATGGGGTGGCCACCACCCCCATGGTAAAAGTGCCTTTCGGCATCATATAGATTTTGATCCTTGGACTATCCACTACTTACTTTCAAATTTTCAAGAAAATCGATCCATTCTGTAAAAATTGCGAGGTTTTGTCCTATTTTAAGCTTCATTACTTGGACTATGGACATGGAGCACGTTTAAATGGTAATGGGCGGACCAAAAGACTCACAGAGTGGATAACTAGAGAAGATAAAAGACATCGAGGTAGACAACCAAAAAGATGGTTGGATGATTTGAGGAAAACAGCGGGAAATTGGATACAGAAGGCACAAGATAGAGAAGAATCAAAGAGTATGGAGGAGACCTATATTCAACAGTGGATGCAAGAGGTTGAGGAATAATGATGATGATGATGAACGATAAATAGGTAATTGGTGAGACTCAAGGATTTAAGTCGGAATTTCACGCCTAACTGATGGAGAGTATATTGAGAATACGTGAGAGTATACGTGAGAAGAGCAGATCGTAGCAGATGAATACCAAAGATTTCAGATTGGAGCCCAGTAGGAAAGAGAACAACAGGAAGACCCCGTTGATCATGGAGGGATGAAGTGGAAGAGGCTATCGAAAGACGAGGCCTTAGATATGGAGAATGGCAGGATAGAAAGTAATGGAGACGTCCAATCCTTATTATACATGATCCTATTTTTGTTTTCAAATGTTTCTGCTGCTCTTATTAACTTTTCCTGTACTTTCTTTTTGTCTTAACTTGGTATTTACATACACTGGAACCTCGTTAACTCGGATTAATCGGGACCACGGCCGATCCGGGTTATCGAAAATCCGGGCTAGCCGGAGAATATGGTAAAAATTAATAAAAGGCGGTATACCTACAGATAAACTCCGTTATAATTAAAATACGACTGTACTACACACAAAACGGTCACAATCGGAACGATGTTATGTTATTTAAGAACAGTGGAGAATAAGACGATTGTTTAAAAAAGAATTTTTTAAATAATCTTTTATTCTTTTTTAAACAATGCTAAGACAGTTTGAAATAAACAAAGGAATAACAGGTGCCTGTTTTTTCCGATAATCCGAGAAATGAGCGTCGCTCTGCCGCCGTGTGCCATGAGTAATTTTTACTATCGTATAGTCGTATAGTTAAATTACACAAATACCCATTATCTCTCAAATATTATATTACATACATTTTTATTAAAAACAAAGTAAGTTATCAATCGAAGTAGCACAGAAAATGACAATAAATATCGTCTCCATACCACCAGATTAACAGTAGGTGGAATAATTTCTTTGGTTACACCTCCTGAGATTTTCAAAATTTATAAATCAAACAGGATGCCGAGGAAATTAAGATGAGAGAATTTTAAATAATTCACAACTCATCTGCTCAGCGTGGTAAAAGTTCCAACAAGAAAAGATTCCTTAATACTCCTACAAAAGAGTAAATGAATTAAAAATGTATAAACATTCTCAATTTCTTTGCAAAACGAAAATGCAGCAGCTGCATAATACTCTGGATAAATCGGAGAGTACAGGAAGAGTCTATACCGGTTTCTGAGGTCTTTTCCTCCACATCAGTAGTCCCATATCCTTTTCTCTCCGATTTCTCCACGTATCATACTTTGGGCCCTTCCGAATTGCAAAGAAAGAAATGTCACGGATGAACTAGAGCCATCTACCGAAAAACAAAGTAAGTTATCAATCGAAGTAGCACAGAAAACGACAATAAATATCTTCTCAGTTTTCTTTTTGATATTCAGTTTTGTGTGATACTTCGATGGGTAACTTACTTTGTTTTTCGGTAGATGACTCTAGTTCATCCGTGACATTTCTTTCTTTGCAATTCGGAAGGGCCCAAAGTATACGTGGAGAAATCGGAGAGAAGAGGATATGGGACTACTGATGAGGGGGAAAAGACCTCCGAAACCGGTATAGACTCTTCCTGCACTCTCCGATTTAACCAGAGTATTATGCAGCGGCTGAATTTTCGTGCTGCAAAGAAATTGAGAATGTTTATACATTTTTAATTCATTTACTCTTTTGTAGGAGTATTAAGGAATCTTTCTTGTTGGAACTTTTACCACGCTGAGCAGATGAGTAGTGAATTATTTAAAATTCTCTCATCTTAATTTCCTCGGCATCCTGTTTGATTTACAAATTTTGAAAATCTCAGGTGTAACCAAAGAAAGTATTCCACCTGTTGTCAATCTGGTGGTATGGAGACGATATTTATTGTCGTTTTCTGTGCTACTTCGATTGATAACTTACTTTGTTTTTCGGTATATGGCTCTAGTACATTTGTGACATATCGTTCTTTGCAATTCGGCAGGGCCCAAAGTATGATACGTGGAGAAATCGGAGAGAAGAGGATATGGGACTACTGATGAGGGGGAAAAGATCTCCGAAACCGGTATAGACTCTTCTTGCACTCTCCGATTTAACCAGAGTATTATGCAGCTGCTGCATTTTCGTGTTGCAAAGAAATTGAGAATGTTTATACATTTTTATTGTTGAAATGTTTGTCTGATGAAAATCGGTCCGGGTGAGCCGGACTTCCGGGTTATCGGGTACCGACTTATCGGGGTTCCACTGTACTTATATTTTTTATATTAGCTCATGATGTTTTTATCACTTAATGTTGTATAGTTTATTAATTTTTATTTTCTCACTTTCAGGTGTCGACATATAGTTTAATTGGTACAATAAACAAGAATCTATTACATCAGAGAAATATATTTGATGTATTTATCGATCTAGAATCGCAATCGATAACACTTACTGATAAGGCTAGAGGTAGGAGCTAATAATTGTAACTGTTACCGTCGGTGAAGGTCGTATCGATCACTGGGGTCAATGCACACGCTGTTTTCCGGTGATCGATTCGGTATAAATTAGATAGCGAGACATTGATGTAATAGTACTTTAGTCCAGGCTGTATCGTCGCCCCCGTTACGTAAATTCTTCCGATTTGATTTTTTGCACAAACTCAGGTACTCAAAAAGAGGTCCTTATAGCAAATCCACAGTGTGCCAAGTGGTACAGTGGTCGAACAATTTTTTAATAATTTTTTTAAACAAATTCACAAAAACAATTTTTTCACTTCGGAATTTTTTTTTAGATCATTTGGGCCATTCGGAGCAAAAAAGGTCTCTTAATGATTTTTCTCTAAAATTGATCGTTGTCGAGTTATTCGAGATTTAAAATTTGAAAAATGTGAAAAAGACCATGTGCAAGGCTTAATAACTCGATCAAAAATTATTATTATGAAAGTCAGAAACGTCACCAATCAAAGTTTAAAGCCTCCGCTCCAAGATCCTGAAGAAATTTTTGTCGTTAGTTTATTACTAATCTGTTATTTTTAATTATTACCAAGAGCGTATTGAGGAGGCCGTCAATGTGAGTGCGAGTGAGATGCAGCATTGGACGGCCGGAATGGTGCATCTCTTTCACACTCACCATTGACGGCCGCCTAATATGCGCTTAGTGCTCATTATTAATAATTAAATAACATCTCTTTGTAATACAGTAATAACACAGATTTCTTCAGGATTTTGTAGGGAGGACTTGAAACTTTGATTTGGTCATTTCCCGACTTTCATAATATTAATTTTGAACCGAGTTATTAAGCCTTGAAAATGCCTATTTTTGCGTTTTTCAAATTTTAAATCACGTATAACTCGACAAAAATCAATTTTAGAGAAAAATCATAAGAGACTTTTTTTGCTCAGAATGATCCAAATGATCTAAAAAAAAAATTGTTCGAAGTGAAAAATTATTTTGGTGAATTTGTTAAAAAAAATTGTTTAACAATTTTTCGACCACGGTACCATCTGATACCCTGTGTATTTAATATAAGGACCTCTTTTTGAGTAAGTTTGTGCAAAAAAATCGAATCGGAATAATTTACCTAACGGGAGCGACGATAAAGCCAGAACTACTTGTACTATTAACATTATCTATGTTTTTGGTGTAATCGTTTTTGTTTTCAATTAAACCATAAAGATCACAGATAGTCATTTCTTTTATCTATTTAAAGGTCAGCTGGCCATTGATATCCAATATGTGAGATTTTATTTCTCCAAAAAAATTCCAACCACGTGGGAAGAGTCCTGTGTTGCCCTGGGTAACATCCAGGCATATCTGGAACATAATTTAACCATTATATATGTATAAATATGTCGTAACCTAACATAACCGTTCACATTTAAAGGGTTTTTACCCAACACATTTTGGTGGCTCAGGCATGCTATTTTATGGCTTTTAGAACACTGATGATTTCTTAATCCGAAAACGTTTTGTCTTAATGTGACCCTTCATCATCATCATTTGGCTCTACAACTCTATGTGAGTCTTGCCAGCGTTTACTATTTCCCTCCATTGTTGTCGGTCCTGAGCAGCTATTTCCCATTGCTGTACTCCAATTTTGCGTAGATCACTGGCTACTGCGTCCTTCCATCTCTTTCTTGGGCGACCAACCGACTTTTTTCCATCGGGCCTTTCCCTGAATGTGGCGTTCAGAAGTCTTTCGTCACTTGATCTTAGCACGTGACCCGCCCATCGTATTCTCTTTGCTTTAATGTAGCGTACTACGTTTTCATCTCCATATATTGTCTGGAGTTCATCATTGTGTCTTCTTCTCCATTCTCCTGCTGTCTCTTCTCTGCAAGGCCCGTAGATAGTCCGCAGTCTCTTTCTTTCAAGTACCAGTAATTTTGCCGTGACCCTTATTTAGGGTATTTTAAAATATACCTTTTACAACAAATCTAGTATTTTTGTGATTTATGGTATACAGCCAGCTACAGGAAGTCTATTTTCCTCGTGAATTTTATTTAAAGGGTGTTCCAAAATTTACTAAAAGTCTAAATTGAATAGAAAACACTGTTTTTTTAAACTGTAATTTTTTTAACAAAGTAGGTATGTACTAAACTCTAAGAATGTACCACAAATTTTTTTATTTAAATCGTAAAAAGGACGCGCTTCGGCCCAACACGAGGCATCATCAGCAAATACAGTAACACAACAAAGAACTGACCCAACAGGAAGAATTAAGAATCGATTGGTTAAAAAAAAATTTACTACACAAACATTTTTAAATTAAGCTTTTAAACGATTTTAAATCGTGTGTTATGTAAAATTATCTGTATGGAAGAACATCCTAAGCTTGTTCATCTTCATGGGGAGGAACCATCTTGCGAACAATTCAGGTGTAAGGTGTAAGCCGGTGAAGTGTCAAAATCTCTTAAGCCGATGCCGCACTGCAGGATGCTAGATGGTGGCTTGGAGGGTGGATTTGAAAGGTGGATGGTGGAGGGTCGCTGCATCCTGGACGCAGTGAAAGAGTGAAATGAAGTCAGAAGTCAGTAT
The DNA here is from genome assembly GCF_917563875.1 of Diabrotica virgifera virgifera. Classification (NCBI taxonomy): domain Eukaryota; kingdom Metazoa; phylum Arthropoda; class Insecta; order Coleoptera; family Chrysomelidae; genus Diabrotica; species Diabrotica virgifera. The sequence continues at coordinate 100,756,810 of NC_065446.1, forward strand.
CCAACTGACTGCTGAGGAATCGTTTGTTTCATTTGTTACGTTACATTTGGTTTGTTTTTTAGCTTATCGTCATATTAGAGGTAAAACTCACTCACTTAACTTTTCAGAAAGTGGAGAAAAATCGACTTAACGGCAAAAATTGTTTTTTAAATTCACTTGACTTGAATACTGGATTTTTTTTAATGCAACTGCAAAGAATAAATGAAACATATTTTAAGCCATGTTTCGTCACAAAGTGGGTCTGATGGCTCCCAAATTGCCCTTATTTTATACACAGCACTTATTACGCTTTCATCCATAGCGAGGCTACCCGGATGGATTATCAAACACGACTGATATGGGTGGATAGACGCCTGGCGGACCACCGGGTGGGTAGATGGTAGTGGGAGGCCACTGCGGCTACCGTCGTTGTATTATTCGTGGTATAAGTAGCTGGATGGTCGCCAGGCGGGTATCTACCATCCACCATCCTAGCAAACTTCCTGCACTGCGGCATCGGCTTTAGAGTTTAGTACTGTGTTACCTTAGACAAGGCGGGTTCGTTGGAAAAAATATTCCCATGAGATTTTTTTGCATAATCGCATTTGTAATACACCCTAGAATAAGATTCAAGAAGTCGACAACGAGAAAAGTGGTCCAAATTTTTTTTAACAATTCTTTTAGTTAAATTAATGAAATTAATATTTTTGGTCTGGACAATTTTTTTAGGTTTTTTTAGACCATTCTGGACAAAAAAGGTCTCTTGTAATTTTTCTCTAAAATTTATGGTTTTCGAGTTATAAGAAATTTAAAATTTGAAAAACGCAAAACTGGCCATTTTTAAGACTTAATAACTCTGTTAAAAATTATTATTATGAAAGTCAGAAAGTGACTAAATCAAAGTTTAAAGCCCCCCCCCCCTCCCTACATGATCCTGAAGAAATTTGTGTCATTAATTTATTACTAATATTTTTATTATTAACAATAAGCCGTAAGAGCGTATTGACGCGGCTGTAAAAGTGAGTGCGAGTAAGATGCACCATTGGACTGCCGGAATGGCATCTCTCTCGCACTCACCATAGACGACCGCCTAATACGTGCTGGCGCTCATTATTATTACTTAAAAATAACAGCTTAGTGATAAAATTATGACAAAAATTTCTTAAGGATCTTGTAGGGGGGGGGGGGCTTTAAATTTTGATTTAGTCACTTTCTGACTTTCATAATAATAACTTTTAACCAATAAAATCGCCATTTTTCGTTTTTTTCAATTTTAAATTGTTTATAACTCGAAAACGATCAACTTTAGACAAAAAATACAAGAGACCTTTTTTGTCCATAATGGTCCAAGAAACCTAACAAATATTTGTACGGGCCAAAAATATTGATTTTTGCAATTTGATTAAAAAAAATTGTTAAAAAAATTGGACCACTTTTCACGTAGGCGACTTCTTGAACCTTATTCTGGGATGTCTCACGAATGTGATTATGCAAAATAATATCATGGGAATATTTTTTCTAACGAACCCGCCGTTTTCGCATTGTCTACCTCTAGACCACACTTGTGAACTATGGATACCTCTCTTCATGTAATTTTTTATTGACTAATAACTAATAACGTAGATACATAAGATAGGGTTATGTTTGGAACATCACATCAGGTAAATAATCTTCAAGGCTTGACTGATTATTTTACATAAATGTGACTGAATTTCATTGATGCAATGTTGAATTGCCGCCTACATTGCACTGGTGGTTGTAGCCTTGTTGTCATAGATCTTTGGATTAAAATAGCATAAAAAGGAATCTAACCTTTCAAACGAGATATCACTTGCCATAAGGTCCCATTTAAAATTATCGGCCAAAGTGGCTCTGTAACGTCATCTATCACTATTACGTCACCTCTTATGACTATTTGAGAAGATTATTATTATTAATCAAAAGATACGAGGGGGAGGGGACTTGAGGGTGGCTAGTACTGTATACCCACCTGCTACTAACTCTCAGTAGTTAATACGGATTAAAATAAAAAAGGAATAGCTTTTGATCAATTAGTTCAATTAAAAGTCAAAGTTTGTACCTGTAGTTTATACACTACTCCAAGAAACTAATGCACCACCTTAAACATGGGTAATTTTTGATGTCTTGAATTTCCTAAAGTTATTGTCCGATTAGAGTGATTTTTTAATATGTTATAGCCTTATTCTTTATAACAATATAGCTGCAATAAAATTGTTGTAGGTAAACAGGTAAATTGTCACTGTATACTGAGTACCAATCAAACTGTGTCTTTTTCTAAAAGTTCACCACAACCTGTGGAATATTCTAGCATCTATAAAATACTGAACTTGAAACCCAACTATAGCCCTAGGTTTTATTTAACATTCTGTTTTTTGATTTATTCGCTTATGTTATATTATAATTTTTGTTATTGTGCTTGTTATCAAATTAACTTAGAGAATATGAAATTCTGATTGTTAATAAATGATTAAATATAAAAAAAATTCGCTTATGTTGAATAATAAAAAAGTTAGGTACTTTAACAACTAGCCATGTTCTTTATCAATACAGGGTGTTTCTAATTATGTAAGTACTTCTTCTTTTGGGGCCTATTCGTTTCGAATATTGGCAATCATTCTTGCTATAATTATTTTATTAACTGATGCTTTAAATAGATTAGTTGTTGTTGTGGAGAACCATTTCCTCAGGTTGTTCAACCATGATATTCTTCTTCTCCCAATTTCTCGCTTTCCGAATACTTTGCCTTGAAGTATTACCTTCAGTAATCTGTATTTAGTGCCGTTTCTCATTATGTTTCAGAGATATTCTAACTTTCTCCTCTTAATGGTATACACCACATACAGGTCATATTACCCGCATGTATGCCAATGGTGAATATAAAATTCTTAATTGTATGTCAAAAAATGAGCAATAACTACCTCTTAAAACATGACAAATTTAAAAAAATTGCATATCTCAACCGGTTTTAGAGCAATAAATAAATAATCAGTTTGTAAAGAAAATTTCAACATCCCGTATCTCGGAAACGAAACATTTGCGGACATATGTATATAAAGCAAACTGTCATTATTTTTTCATGCAGAATTACCCCTTATAGTTTGCCGTACTTATTTAGAAACACCCTGTATTGATAAAGAACATGGCTAATTGTTAAATACCCAACTTTTTTATTATCCAACATAAGCGAATGAATAAAAAAAACAGAATGTTAAAAAACCTGAGGCAATAGTTGGGTTTTTGGGAGCAAAAATGCGCAATAACTAACTAACTGTAAGAGGTAGTTATTGCGCATTTTTCGACATACAATTAAGAATTTTATATTCTCCATTGGCGCGCATACAGGTCATATTACCCACATGCACGCCAATGGTGAATATAAAATTCTTAATTTTATGTCAAAAAATGCGCAATAACTATCTCTTAAAACCCACCAAGTTTCATTTGCGATCAACCGGCTTTAGAGAAATAAAAGTTTTAAGACATATTTCAACACCCCATATCTCAGAAACGAAGCTTTTACGGACATAAGTTTATAAAGCAAAATGTCTTTTTTTCATATAGAATTACCCTTTAAAGTTTGTTGCACACCCTGTATTGATGAAAATATGGCTAGTTGTACATAACTTTAGTACATAACTTTTTTGTTATCCAACAGAAGCGAATGAATCACAAAACAGAATGTTAAGAAAATCTGAGGCTGTTTCTGAGGGTTTTAATTTCAGAATTTTATAAATGCTAGAATATTCCACAGGGTGTGTTGAACTTTTGAGAAAACACAGTTTGATTGGTACACCCGGCATATAATGACAATTTACCTGTCTAGCAAAAATATTATTACAGCGATATTGTTAAAGAAAAAGTCTATAACATTAAAAAATTACTTAAATCGGACGACAGGTTTAGCTAATTCGAGACATCAAAAATGACTAATTTTTAAGGTGTTGCGTTAATTTCTTGGAGTAATGTATTATATTTTATCTTTTAAAACCTCATTTTCTTTCTTATAGATGATTTCCAAATGAGCTCTTTACACAAAGAAATCGCCCATTTTCTGGTACAGCTTTCCGAAAGTGATGGAAGTGAACAGGATTTGATAACTGCTGTGGCTCGAAAGACGTCGGATCTTTTTAAATACCTTAAATCCTTTTGCGACGATAAAGAAGAAGGAATAAAAGTTACCAGCATAGAATCTAAATTGTCAAATAAAAAACTAGCAATATTCTTAATTAATTTAGCCATGACTGAAAATATTTTGGTAATATAAGCTCTTTGTATTGCTCTGTATATTTTATTTATTCCTCTGCTTACCATAACCTACAAATTATAACATCTTCTTCTTCTTTTTGTATAGACATGACTCGTGTCTGTTATTTCAATGCGCCTCTAGTACGTTGTCGTTCCATCGTTTTCGTGTTCTTCCGACTGATCGTCTTCCTACTGGGAACCGTCTCTCGCTGTCCTGACTACCCTATTTGTTGTCATTCAGCCTATGTGGTCATTTCATTCTATTCTTCTGTTTCTTCTTCTTCTTCAGGTGCCGTCCTCGTTCCGAAGTTTGGCTATCATCAAGGCTATGCGTATTTTTGATACCGTAGATCTAAATAATTGGCAGCTGCTGCACTTGTACCAATCTCTTAAATTCTTCAACCATGAATGTTTTCTTCTGCCAATGGATCTTTTACCTATTATTTTTTCCTGAATAATTAATTGTATTAGCTGGTACTTTTGTCCCCTCATTATATGTCCCAAGTATTGCAGTTTGCGCTTTTTAATAGTAAGCGCAAGTTCTTTTTCTTTCTGCATCCTTCGCAACACTTCCATGTTTGTCACTCTCTCTGTCCACGATATTCTCAGTATCCTGCGGTACATCCATATCTCGAATGCTTCTATTTTCCTTGTATCGATCTTTTTCAGTGTCCAAGCTTCCATTCCATAGAAAAGAACTGACAGCACGTAACATCTCATCAGGCGAATTTTAAGATTTAAACTTAGCTCTCTTCCGCATAAAACTGTTTTCATTTTGGTAAAAGTAGCTCTAGCTTTTTCTATTCTGATCTTGATTTTCTTGAGTTGTCGTTGTTTTCATTAATCACAGTTCCCAGGTAATTATATTTTTTAACACGCTCAATTCTTTGATCATGTACGGTTATGTCAGAAAAATTTTGTGGAGATTTCGACACCATCATTATTTTTGTTTTTTTGATGTTAAGTGATAAACCGAACTTTTCGCTGCACTCTACTATTCTGTTTATCAGTGTTTGGAGATCTTCCGGGGTTTCTGCTATTAATACTGTGTCATCAGCGTATCTCAAATTGTTTATTAAAGTGCCATTTATTTTAACTCCTATATCTTGGTCAGCAAGGGCTCTGTTTATAATATCTTCTGAATATAAGTTAAACAAGGTTGGTGAAAGTATGCATCCCTGCCTTACGCCTTTTTTGATCTCGAGTTCCTCGGTTGTTTCCCGTTCTACTCTAATATTCGCCTTCTGGTTATAGTAAATATTGAAAATAATTCTGAGGTCCCTTTTATCCAAGTTTTTCTCTACCAACAGTCTCATCAGGCGTTCGTGGAGAACTTTATCGAACGCCTTGTTGTAGTCAATAAAGCACATATATATATATCCTGGTTAACATCCAGGCATCTTTGGCACATGATATTAAGTGCAAATAGTGCTTCCCTTGTTCCAAGCCCGTTTCGAAACCCGAACTGAGTATCACTGATGTCAGCGTCTAGTTTTTTGTGAATTCTTGTATGTATCACTTTAAGAAATACTTTTAGTGTGTGTCCCATTAAGCTTATTGTGCGATGGTCGGTGCACAGTTTTGCGTTTGTTTTCTTTGGAATAGTCACAAAACTTGACAGAAGCCATTCCTTAGGTATTTCTCCCGTTTTATAAATGCAGTTAAAGAGGTCAACCAAAACATTTACTGTTTCATCTTCCACAAGCTTAAGAAGTTCCGATGGAAGTCCATCTGGACCCGGTGATTTGCCATTTTTCATTGTTTTTATAGCATATAGTTCTGTTTCTTACCCAGTTATTAATGTTATCCACCTTGCATCTCCGTCGTATATAAGTACTTCTAGCTCTGTCCCATAGAGTCTTACCATCGATTTTTCGAAGGTTTTATATTTGAAGGATATATTTCGAAGGATTTATTATTATTATAAGAAATTATAATATAAGGACACGATTCTTCTTCTTCATGCACCATGTCGTTTCAGAACGTTTGTTACCATCATAGCTGTCTTAATTTTATTCACTGCCACCCTAAACAGCGTGCTTGCATCAATAATACCAATCTCACAAGTTCTTTAACAATGAAGTCCTTCTTCGTCCTGCACTGCGTTTACCTGCTATTTTCCCTTACATATTCTTTTGTAGCAACCTTTATTTGGGACCTCTCATTACATGTCCGAAATACTCCAGCTTTCTCTTCTTGATGCTTTTTAAAATATCAGTCTTGTTTCCATCCAGAAACTTTCAAAATTATTTTATAGCACCACATTTCGAAAACCTCAAGGCGATTTAGATCAACATAATTCACAGTCCAAGACTCGACACCATAGTAAGACCGAGAACATGTAAAAAGGCGCATTTAAATCAAAGCGAACACGAACGAAAGAACGAAGGAACGAATTCGTAGGTGTTCGCTTGGCTATTCGTTCGCTACAAAGTAGGGCCATTTACATTGAAGAGAACGTTCGCATTCGTTGATGATCGGGAGTGCATATTGCCCGCAGATGTTTTTAAGATGGGCCAGTCACACACTGTGTTTAAGTTTATTATTGTGTTTCTTGTTGGGTAAATTTTAATACAATAATAGCTTATTGTAAGCTTATAAAATGCAATGTGTGTTCTGTAAGGAAAAAAATTTGTCATATTCATAAAAGTATAAATTTTGATACGATTTTGTCCTGTCTCTATTCTATAATTACTTAATTTAAAAAATTTGATTTTAATAATTAAAATGAAATAAATATTATTTCCAGACTCAAAAATAATTTATCCAGGTATTTTTTATTATTTTATTGAAAATTTTGATGAAATGTTTTATTTATTAATATTTTATCTAAATCTGGCATTATCAACTAAAGTTTGAGATAAATAAAACGTCCAAAAATGTCTATCAATTATAAATTCATATTTCTTCTTCTTCTTCTTAAGATGCCGTGCATTTCTGAGTAGGCGTCCACCGCACATTGTCTTGTTTATAAAATATTATTGTTTTTAGCAGCATTGCAAAACATTTTATAGCCGTGGATTCTTGTCCACTAGCGTTAGCGTTCCCCTCGTAATATGTGCCCCAAGTATGCAGTCTTATTACTTTTAACATAACTAAAAAGTTCCCTATCCTGCAAACCCGCTCTTCTTAATACTTAATCATTTCTGACTCTGTCCGTCCATAATATTCTAAGCATTCGACGTAGGCACCACATTTAAAACACTTCAAATTTGTTAATGGAATTGGCCTTTAACGTCCATGCTTCCATTTTGCACAAGAGCACAGGTCAAACGTAACACTTTTTAGCATATAAATTACTGACAAAATATTTGTATTCATATTTCTAATAATGACAAAAGTAATGACAAAAAAATTATCTTAAAATAATTTTGAATTCAATATATTTAGGTAGGCACCTGTAATGTGCTTCGAACTAAGAAAAGCAATCTATATCAGCAGCCGGGTAGCAGGTATTATACGCTGTTTGAGGGCAGTGGCGTAACTAGTCTGACCTGCGCCCCAATGCAAGTATTCCTCGTGCGCCCCTATTCCCAGACTTTTCCCCCCCCCCCACAACCTCCTACGAAACTAACGATATTTCTCCGTACTTTCAGGTGATACTATTTCAGTACACACGACATTGTACAAGCAATATCCAATCAGAGAACAACTATTCCAAGAAATATAACAGTAATTTTAAAGTTAATTATTAAAAAACATTATTATTCAAAAAATTAATTGAAAGTAAAATTAAGAGGATATCCTAGTGTAAAAGTACGAAATTCACATACTGTTTTGTTAATTTCTAAAATAAAAAGAACTGTACCAATTGTTTTGAAAATTCCACACCTGTAATTTTGAACCAATCAAAATACGTTATTTTGACAGATCACCATGGCAACGGAGGTATTTTATCGGAAATTTTTTGCTCGTGGGGTACCCAACAGCGAATTATACGCTGTGAGCTCGTACGTAGAGGGGATATTTACAAATTCGCGAACGCCAGTAGTGACAAGTTTGTAAACGTTTACCGGAAATTTGACATAAATGTCAAAGTGATTAATTTAAAATTAAAATTAAAAACATTAATTATAAACAATATTAGTTGGTCAAAGCTGTGGTATATATTTTTACCTTAAATATACTTACGTTTTAAATACTGAATTTAAGTTTTTTTAATGTTCCGTAATATCTAATTATAAATAATCTATTATAATCTTAGCGCCATCTACACGATTATTGTCAAAGTATCCGAAGTAAGAAATTGATATTTTATCAATAGAACGTCAAAATGATTAGAAAAATCTTAAAAAAATCGATTACAATTTAATTACTTTTTTGCGTTGTAAATATTAAGCGATAACAATTAAATAATAAATTTAAAAATTACCAGTAAAAGTTGAATTAGTAACCGCTAGGAGCGACACCAGCGAAGCTCACAGCGTATAGTGGAAATTTTTTGACGTTTACAATAACAGAACATTTTTGACAGACTGGTTTTTATTTGTTTACATAATTTAGTTTTGATTCATTTTCTATCACTTGTAGTTACTTAAAACTTATGTAAAATTGAAGAATATACTATTTTCTATCTTGAAATGGTATTCCCATGCAACTACAATGAGTAGAAATTACGAATTTGAAAGCCTAAATAATTGCTGACAAAGCTATGGCGCGCTATTAATCTGTTCATGCAGCTTTGGATTTTCAAATGCAAATTTGGTGTGGAATTTTCTTACCGAATACCACGCGAAGTCAAATTAATATCCGGAAATTTTTTTTTGGTCAAAGTAAATCCTCGTCTGCGACTCGGGAAATTTTCAAAATATTCATGATCTCAAAAAAATTTCCGGAAATAATTTGACCTCTAGTGGTATTACTAGTGAAAATTTGCATGAGCATTTATTATAAAAAGAAGTACATGTAAAATAATTTTCATAAAAATTTTTCGAAAATTAAACGATTTATGCGCCATCTACTTGCACCGTGAAAATAAAAACATAGCTCCACTGCTGCAGTAATTGGGACTAATAGAGACCCTGAAACATAAAATTTCAAAGTTATTATTGAAATATAAGTTATTTTCTATACCATTAACTAGGGGTATTTGTGGCCGGCTACAGTTGCTCGTCTGTGATGCAACGTCCACGCCACATAAGAACCCACGGTCAATCATCGGAAACTATTTTTGTGGATCCACAGAGTGCCCGGCCACAGTTGCCCGTCTGTTATGGCGCTAACGGAATAAAATACCACGAATATTTTTTTACATTTTTTATTTTCGGGAAGCTACAGGGAGTTTTGCTTCAACATATTTTTTTTGCTAAAATTTTTCCAGAATATCGCCCCCCTAAGGCCTGCGCCCCAATGCACCGCATTGGTTGCATTGGCGTTAGTTACGCCACTGTTTGAGGGAGCATAGAGAATAATATATTAAAGAACCAGCTTTCTTAAAATTCTTCCTCGAAAAAGTTGCTTGCTCTTGGTGTTATGACCATATTATGTTCAAATAATAAATTGTAAAATTGGTGTATCAAAATAAATTTGCTTTTAATTAATTTTAGCAATTAATTTGATTTGCTTACCTCATTAGTCTTTCTGGTTTGAAATTTATCCAATAAAAACATTAGGCTTTTAAAAGCAAACCACTTCGAACCCTCTTTTTGTCTTTCTCGTCTAAATGATACCAGAAGCTAATTCATTTTTTTAGTTCAGAAACATCACAACCCATTCCTATAGAAATGTTATAACAAGCATCAGTTTTTCTGTTTATTATTTTATATAGCTTCGATTTCGGGTTTCATAGGCATTCTTCATTTCTATATAACTCAATTAATTGAGGTATCTTTTCATTGGTCCATTCCATATTGCAAAATTATATTTTCACGACTACACAATAAACAACCCTCTCAAACTAAGGTTTGTAAATAAATTAAATCAGTACTTCTAAACGAATTCGTTCGCTACCGTCTATCCACTGTCCACATTGAACAACGATTTCCTTTGATGATTCGCTAACTTACCGACATCGGTTGGAACATGTGCGAATGCGAACGAATTCGTTCGGTCGTGCTCGATTCGCTGTACAAATACAAGAAAGTTAACGAACGAATTCGTTCGTTCGTTCGTGTTCGCTTTGATTTAAGTGCGCACATAGAGAAATAAAAAGAAGTTTCATTTAAATAGCAGGTTTAAAAGAAGTTTTTTGCTTGGTTTTATTTCTCTATGAGTGCGCCTTAAGGCGGATCTTCAATGCCAATTTTAGGTGTCTGTTTTATACACACAACTAAACTTATATGGAATCATCTTTTGCGAATTTAAAAAAACGAACTCATAAAGTCAAACAATATTTATATTAAAGCAATTTAATAACAAATACATACAGTCGGAAAAATGAAAGAATACCCATGAACGAACATATAAAACACGCTGTATTTTCCTGTCACCGTGTCGCAAAGAAAATTGTCCAGTGCAAGTACATGTAACAATAATAAATTATTACATGTACTTGCGCTGGCCAATTTTTTGTCTGACACGGTGACAGGAAAATACAGCGTGTTTTATATGTTCGTTCATGGGTATTCTTTCATTTTTTCTACTGTAACAGATAACAATTAAATAAAAAATAAAGTATTTAAAAAACAAATTGAAACTAGTTGTTTTAAAGTCAATAACATAAAAAATTTCAATATAAAACGAATAATGTTTAAATTGTTTTTATTTTTTTTCGTTTTTTTTTGGTAGTCAGTGTTACCACCTCTAGTCCTTATACAAGCTTCAGTTTGCGTGGCCACTCTCCTAATCAAATTATCAATATTTTGTTGTGGTAGGTTGCTCCATTCTTAAAGAGCAACTTGTACTAGCCGTGCGGTGTTTTGTGAATAATCCCGGCGAGCTCTAATTTTTTTAAGCATATCTCACAAATACTCTATACGGTTAAACTCGGGTGAGCAAGCAGGCCACCCGAAACAAGAGATACATTCAGCTTTAATGATGTCTCTAGTCACTCTAATGGTATGTGGAGGTCCATTATCATGCATCAAAATTAAATTTTCTCCTGTTGCACCTTCCCAGAGCCTAACTACAGGTTATCAACATACCGGTGATCAGTTAAAGTTGATTGGATGAAAATTAAAAGGAGTTTTTTACGGATTACAAGTCCTCTCCAGAACATTACACTTCCACTTATATTTGTGAACAGATCTTCCTCGACCTCTAAATACACGATATTTCGTGGGTCATCTGATTTTACACAACTCCTGACTTTTTCTGAAAATAGCATATTTTGTCAATTCCCAATGTTCCAGTTTTGGGAATGTGCTGCCTGGATAACTCGGGAACCCATAACTGCCTTCTGCTGTATACTTATTGTCACCAACTCTTCTTCTTATCATTTCAACTGAAACAGTTACACCTGTAGAATCCAAAACCTTCCTTTGAAGCTGCAGATGAGAAATGGTTGGGTGTCTTCCAGCTAATTGGACAATTAAACAAACGTGGCGAGCCGTTATTACTCTTTGGTGACTTTCTCTTTGCTTTATTTTTGATCTTTCCTAGTTAATGTTACCCGGCATAGGTTTTGGACAGAAACATTACTTGCTCCACAAGACCAATAATATTTCCCCGTTGTAAGTTCTACAACCCCAAATGAGGCATATTTTTGGTTTTGGTCGCAAAAGTTAGTTTATTTATTTTCCTTCAACTTGCAACTCAAGCAAAAAACCTGTACCGCGCCGAGCTGTACTATCTTATTGTCTTATCGATTTGTTAATTTTCAATAAAAAGCTTTATACTTCGCAACAATAACAAGTTTTTTCAAAAGAAATAAATATTGCTTTGAAATACATGGTGATTCCATATAAGTTTGGTTGTGTGTATTATCTTGGATATCATTCTAAAAACGGCAATGGCCTGCTCTATTCTGAATCTAGTTTCACCGTGATTCTCTACGTTACAATTTAAATGATATCCAAGGTAAACAATTTGTTTAACTTGCTCACAGGGCCTATTTTACCACTAGGCCCATGAGGCCCCTGCCTCAGGCCCGCATTTTAATGGGACCCGAAAAGATCACCAAAAGAATATTTTTATTGAAAAAAACAAATTAAATTTATTTTTTTTTTTAATTTTATGAACAGGAAATGATAAAAAATTTGGTTAGTTATATTCATAAAACATAAACCATTCTTATCATAAAACTGCAATAAGAGTAAGTAGATTGTCTTGTCGGCATTTTAAAAATAAGCCAAATTTAAACACCCCTCCGAAGGATTAACAAGAGGTACGATTTACAAGAGGTATACTCACGTATTTGTCATAATATTCAAAATGCACTTTTAAATTTAATATATAGTTTGATATTTGATGCTTGTATTAGTTTTCAGTTCTGTTCTTTTTAAGTTAGCTCAACTAAACCGAAATATATGGAAGAGGGCAAAATAAGTTCTGTTTGCCTGTGTTATTCTCCTCCGTATTTCTCTATCTTCTAATCCATCGGCTCTACTCCCAGGTATGTAAACTTTCCAACCGTTTCAATGTCATCTTCATGTATAATGTTTTGTAGGACTATATTATTTCTTCTCGTCTGTATCATTATTTTTGTTTTTTCTGTGTTAATTTCCAAACCTAGCCTTTTCGTTTGCGTTTTTAACTCTGCCTATGTTTCTTATTCTCCTGTTGATGTTCTACTCATAATATTAATATCATCGGCATAAGCGGCCAGTTGAAAGGTTCTGTTGGTCAGTAGGTTTCCTCGTCCAGTCTGCATTTGCCTAACCGCATACTCCAGTGCCAGATTAAACAATGTTGGGGCTAGCCCATCTCCTTGCTTCAATCGCTGCGAGATTTTGAAAAAGTCTGTCAGGTGGTTTTGTGTTCATACACATGCCTGAGTTTCATCCCTTGTGTCTTTAATGAGCCTAATTTGCTTGTGTGGTATTGCGAATTCACCCAAAGTAGTTATAGTCTCTTCCTTTCGACTAAGTCGTATGCCTGTTTGAGGTCTACAAACACGTTGCGAACATCAATGTCGTAATGTCGTGTCCCGATGATTTGCTAAAGACCTGCTTGACTGTAAATAGTTGGTCCATTGTAGAGTTGTTAAATTTAGCGATAGTAACATATAGATTGACATTATATTGATTGTTTCCCACCTTTAGACTTATCCGAGGAGTATGTCAACTAAAACTGTCACTGTGACAGTTTTAGTTGACAAACTCGTCCGATACGTCCTAAGGTGGGAAACAATCAATATAGTGTCAATCTATATGTTACTATCGCTAAATTTAACAACTCTACTAGTTTTATTTCTTTTTATCTCACAATTCAATTTGTTTTCTATCTTTTGCGTTATTTTGCCGGTTATTAGTGCGCTCATCACTGTATATGAAATATTAAAAATTTTATTAATTAAAAATTGCAATTTTAAAAATTTAAATTTTTGGTAAAACTATATTTCTATTAATAATTAATATATTTAAAAAAGTTATTATTATTATTACTGGTATTTATATAAATTTTTGTTAGGGGCCCGAAAATTAAGTACTGCCTCGGGCCTGATTTAAAGTAAAATAGGCTCTGCTTGCTCAAGTTTGGTATATAGAGGATTTTATATTCTGTTGCTTCCTTTTTACGAGTATTTTGGTTGTCCGTATGTTCAGATCCAGACCTGCTTCTTTAAAGCTTGTAACGTTTCAATCAACCGTTTTAGCGCTATACCAAGATCCGCTTGGTATTCTTCCCTTACTATATTTCTACAAGCGATCATCTATCTAACTAATCAGCCCTAAACATCCATCCTTGGATATAGGCCTCCTCTTCCTTCTTCCATGCCTCTCTATCTTGGGCAATTTGCATCCATTTTGACCCAGTGTGTTTCTTCAGGTCATCTGACCATCGCATCTGTGGCCTTCCCCTTTTTCGTTTGTGGTTCCATGGTCTCCAATGTATTACCATCTTAGTCCATCTTTCATCCTTCTGCCGTAGGGTGTGTCCGGCGAACTTCCATTTAAGCTTTGCTACTTGGGTAGAGACGTCTTTCACTTTTGTTTTGTTACGGATCCATTCGTTTCTTTTCCTGTCTGATAATTTAATGTTCAGCATTTGTCTTTCCATGGCTCTTTCTGTCTTTGCTATTTTTTCCATATTCTCTTTTGTAAACGTCCATGTCTGAGAGCCATATATTAAAACAGGGAGTATACATTGATTGAAGACTTTTGTTTTTAGGTATTGCGGGTATTTTCTGTTCTTTAGAATATAAGACAGTTTTCCGAATGATGCCCAGGCCAACCTTATTCTTCTCTTTATTTCTTCGGTCTGATTTTCTTTATTTAATCTAGTGATTTGTCCTAGATATATATATTCTTTTACTTGTTCTATTCTTGTTTGTGCCACTGTAATTACTAGTTCTTCTTGTTGATTGGTCATGGTTTTTGTTTTACTGTAATTCATCTTCAGTCCTATCTTTGTCGATTCTCTATCTAGTTCTTCCATCATTCTTTGTAATTCTTCACTTCTTTCTGCTATTAATACAATATCATCAGCATATCGTAAGTGATTCAGATATTGCCCCTTTATGTTTATACCCAAACCATCCCAGTGCAGTTGTTTGAACACATCTTCTAGCGCTTGGTTGAATAGCTTGGGCGAGATGGTATCTCCTTGTCTTACTCCTCGGTTTATTTTAATAGGCTCCGTTTGTTTCATTAGCTTGATAGTTGTTGTTGCCTTATCATATATATTTGTAATTAAGTCGGTATATCTGTAGTCTATTCTGCTGTTTTGTAGGGAATTCTTTACTGCCCAGTGTTCCACACTATCAAATGCTTTTTCGAAGTCAATAAATGCCATGTATAACGGGATATGATATTCGTTAGCTTTTTCGATTAATATCTTCATCGTTAAAAGGTGGTCACTTGTACTGAAGCTTTTTCTAAATCCGGCTTGTTCTCTTGCCTGGTATCCATCTAATTTAGTTGTTAATCTGTTTGTTAATATCTTGGTTAATAGTTTGTACATCACATTTAGTAAAGTTATGGGTCTGTAATTCTTTAGATCCTTTTTATCTCCTTTCTTAAATAGTAACAATGTTACTGCTTCGTTCCAAGGGTCCCTTGTCCAGGGTTACGGATGAAGTCCACAACGGCAGCCATGGCGGAGAAGAACACCTTCGGTACGGTATGGATGGCGGACGTGGCAACCCCTTGATTTTAGGGTTTGTATGGAATCAAAACAGGGCCCTGATTCTAATTCATTTCGACAGTCGCAATTTCATTTCGACACCGCCATGACAGCCGCAGAATATAGCGATTCTTATTCATTTCGATATTAGTTACAACTGGGGATATTAATCTTATCATGTTGAGACTGCTCAGAATTTGGGTTGGCGCTCCCGTTTATTGGAACTTGTTGATAGTCTGGGAAAATTATCGAAAAAATGCCATTTTTGGGAAAAATTATTTACCAGCTATTTTATTGCTAAAATCGAATCTTAAGATTGCATATACAGTGCGTCCATAAAGTAACGCATAAATTCATTATTTCGTAAACCAGCGACATTAATGAAAAATCCTGAAACGGGTCGATTTTTATTTTTAGATTCAGATTTTTTGGCATATATATCATACTAGTGACGTCATCCATCTGGGCGCGATGACGTAATCGATGATTTTTTTAAATGAGAATGGTCATGTGATAGCTCATTTGAAAGGGTATTCAATTCTCTATTCACTAATATAAACATTTACCTAATTATTTATACAAGGTGTTCAAAAAACATTTTTTTAATTAAAATAATTGAAACAAAAAGAAGAATGTACGTAATTTATTTAATTCAAAATACGTTTTACTGTTGTCCGAAAACAGGAAAAAAATGTTTATTTGAGAAATAAATATTGTTTTTTGCTTAAATTCAATGTTAAAGCTGCCACCCACCTGTCGCTTGGCAGTTTGAACATTTCGTTTAAGCGAAAATCAATGTTTATTTGTCAAATAAAATTTTTTTCTGTTTACTGACAGTAGTAAAATGTATTTTGAATTAAATAATTACATTATATTCTTCTTTTTGTCTCACTTATTTTAATTAAAAAATGTTTTTTGAACACACTGTATAAATAATTATGTTAATGTTTATATTCTTGGATAGAGAATTGAATACCCTTTTAAATGAGCTATCATATGACCCCTATTCTCATTTAAAAAAATCATCGATTACGTCATCACGCTCAGATGGATGACTTCACTAGTATGATATATATGCCAAAAAACCGTAATTTAAAAATAAAAATCGACGTGTTTCGGGAATTTTCCTTAAAGTAACCAGTTTACGAAATAACGAATTTATGCGTTACTTTATTAGTAATATGGGGTATGACAAGTCCGCAGAAAGTGTGTTATTTTATTTATAAACAAATTAGCACTTCTAAATCTTCTTTATTTTTCAATTAGTGGTCTGTAACTCCTAAAATTTTTCCTTTGAGCCAAAAACACTCAAATAAAAATTCACCGTAATTTAGTTCTGCACAAAGTTATTTTTTTTTCCGATTTCCTTCAACAAAAATTTTACTCAGAAAATCCGAGTTTTCCCAAAAAATCTGCAATTTTCAATTAAAATTTTAGGGAAGTACCTAATTATTTATCAATAATTAAATAATTAATGACATGAAAGATTTATTATAGTAGATTATACAGAGGGGCTAAATTATGGAATAAATTCATTTCTTTAAAACGGACGATTTTGGAGCAAAATCCCGAAAGAGGTCGATTTTTATTTTTAAATTACAATTTTTTGGCATATATTTCTTACTAGTGACGTCATCCATCTGAGCGTGATGACGTAATCGATAATTTTGTTAATGGGAATAGGGGTCGTGTGGTAGGTCATTTGAAAGGGCGTTCAATTCTCTATTCAGTAATATAAACATTATTATCATTAGGTATTTATACAGGGTTGCCAAAAAAAATTTTTGAATTTTAATTTATTTAACTCAAAATACATTGTACTGCGGTCAGAAAATAGAAGAAAAGGTTTATTTCACAAATAAGCATTTCTTTTCGCTTAAATTAAATCACAAACAGCCTCCCTCCTACCTATTGGCAGTTTGAACATTTAATTTAAGCTAAAAGCAATGTTTATTTGCAAAATAAACATTTTTTTCTATTTTCTGACAGCAATAGAATGTATTTTGAGTTAAATAAATTACATGCATTCTTCTTCTTGCGTCAATTAATTTAATTCAAAAATTTTTTTGGCCTCCCTGTATAAATAATGATATTAATGTTTATAATACTGAATAGAGAATTGAACGCCTTTGTAAATGAGCTACAACACGAACCCCTATTCCTATTTAAAAAAATAATCGATTACGTCATCACGCTCGGATGGATGACGTCACTAGTTTGAAATATATGCCAAGAAATTTAATTTAAAAATAAAAATCGACCTGTTTCGGGATTTTTCTCTAAAATCGTAAAAAATTTTAGAGAAAATGAATTTATTCCATAATTTAGCCCCCCTCTGTATATCAGGAGACCGGCGACAATCTAACCAATAGTTTAGCAATAATTAAAATGTTAATTAAAAAATTTCGGTCGAAATAATAACCAGAAAGATTATGATACACCAGAATAACTATGATTTTCGTATAAAAAAGCACTATACCTATTCAACGTTCCTTACAGGATTGAAATTGGACCATTTGAGCGGTCTCAGGAATGTTATAAAGAAACAATTTTTTGGCTTATAAACAAATAGAACCCCTCAGAAAATATTAGATTTAATTAAATTAAGTTAACGCTGTTGAAAAGGGCACGGCTTCTGTGTCCTTTTCGAAGAAAAACAAATTGAATTGCGAGGAGTGATTCCAGGTATAACCGGTCAAATCTGACCGGCATTTGTGACAGAGTTATAAACAACAGGATTTTAATCTTTGAACCATTAGATACCTTTTAATTCCGGTCCTCTGTGTACATACAAATTTTCATATCTTCAAGACACTTATAACAAAAAAGATTTATGTCACTGTCACCAAATTATTTAATTATTGATAAATAATTACTTCCCTCAAATTTTAGTTGAAAATTAAAGATTTTGTTTGGAAAACCCGAATTTTCCGAGGAAAATTTCCGTCGAAGGAAATTGGAATAAATTATCAATGTGCAGAATTACTGTCAATTTTTATGTGAGTGTTTTGGTTTAAAGTTAAAATTTTCGGAGTTATAGAGCAATAATAAAAAAAGATTTCGGAGCGCTAATTTGTTTATAAACAAAATAGCACACTTTCTGTGGACCTTGCACAGCTATATTACTAATATAGGAAGTCTTAAGATTTGATTTCAGCATGTCCAGCAATAAAATAGCTGGTAATTAATTTTTCTTGTTTTTTACTAATTTTCCCAGATTATTACCTTACATCTTTCATTGAGTTGATGATTCATGTTGTGGACATTCTCAATTATTATATTTCTAATTTAATACTATTCTATCTAATTCCTCAAAACAAGCAAATTTCAATTAAACCCAGCTATATTATAATACCTTTTGCTTTAGTTTTCCTTGCAAGAAATAAACAAAACACATCTAAACTAAACCTAACCTCGCTTTTGGCCAATCGTTCATCCCCGTGTCAAATAATTTCGACAGTCGAAATTATAATATCAACACCCTTTTTAAAGTCGCTATTAATTTCGATAGTCGCTATTTCATGACGTCACTTCGTTAGTTCAACTAAAATCCACAA
Organism: Diabrotica virgifera virgifera; assembly: GCF_917563875.1. Lineage (NCBI taxonomy): Eukaryota > Metazoa > Arthropoda > Insecta > Coleoptera > Chrysomelidae > Diabrotica > Diabrotica virgifera. The sequence goes on from NC_065446.1 coordinate 100,775,772, forward strand.
GGCTCGCACAATCGCATTTCAACCGTCGCCATATTGAAAGCGACTTGTTTAGTGTCGAAATTTGATTTAGAATCAGGGCCCAGAGCAGCGTCTGACTCAGAATGAGCGGCTGACAACAACGTCTGACCCAGAATGGGCGGCTGAATGAAAACTCACCAACCCGCCTGACAAGCGTGGCGTTTTAATGTCAAAAAACCCTCTTCAAAGAAAAACATGTCGAATCACAAAACAAACGGAATATTACCCCAGGTGGGTAGAGATAACAACTCACAGTCCCACACCGACAAACCGGTCCGCCTCAAGGATTCTGGGGGAGGCAAACATTCGACTAAACTAAACGTAGGTACATATAACATCAGATCCATGAATGAAGACACTAAACTCCACGAATTAGAAGAAGAACTAACTCATATACAATGGGATGTCATCGGTCTGTCAGAGATAAGAAGAAAAGGAGAACAAAAAATACTATTAAACTCGGGAAACATGCTGTACTACAAAGGTAATGAAGATAACACCAACAACGGAGTTGGTTTTATAATAAACAAGAGAATTGTTAGATACATATAATCCACCAAGGGTATATCAGACAGAGTAGCCTACATTATGCTTAAATTAAAAAGAACGTCGTTGAAAATTATACAGGTATACGCACCAACAAGCACATATAAAGATGAAGATATTGAAAACTTCTACGAAGAAATAACACTCGCTGTGGAAGAAAAGAAAACTAAATTGACGCTAATAATTGGAGACTTCAATGCCAAATTAGGGGTAAGAATAGACGAAGACGAACACAGAATATGACAATATGGATACGGCGAAAGAAATAATAGAGGACATACATTAATGAACTACTTGGAGGAAAGACAACTTTTTGCTATGAACTCGTTTTTTAACAAAAAACCGCAAAGAAAATGGACATGGATAAGTTCCAACGGCAATACTAAAAACGAAATAGATTACATCCTTACAACAGAAAAAGCCATCATCAAAGATGTTACAGTGCTGAATCGTTTCTCAACCGGTAGTGATCATAGACTTGTCAGAGCCAAACTCAGCATTAATAGCCAATTCGAAACAAAAAAAAAAATGGAAAATATATCGAAACTAAATATGGGAAAACTTAAGAAAGCAAAAGAGGAATATAAACAAAAAATAAGGGAAAGTATACCGGCCACTAGAGATTTGGAAAACAAAAATATCGATGAAATAAATCAGCTATTAACCGATACATTAGCAAAGGCGGGAAAAGAGGTAGCACAAACAAGAATAAAAAAGGAAAACTATATATCCCAGGAAACAAAAAACCTCATGAGCAAAAGAAAAACATTAATAGAACAAGATAAGAGAAACACAGTAGATTACAAAGAGGTAAACAAAGCTATCAGAAGGAACATCAAGGAAAGTCAAAGGATAGTACAGGAAGAAAAAATAGAAAAAATCATTGAACAAAATAAAAATATGAAGTGCTTAAAACCACAGCTTGGAAGCATACAGATTAATAGTATAAAGAACAAAGAAGGCATAGAGACAAATAATATAGAAGAAATTATACAAATAACACAAGAATATTATAAAAACCTCTACAACACAAAACAATAACCAACACAAGAAATCCTTAAGCAATTACAAATAAAAATAAAAAATGTCAATTCCGACTTACAACCATAAATCAGTAAGAATGAGATAAAAAGAGCACTCAAGGAGATGAAGAATAATAAATCGCCAGGAAAAGACGGGATAACTGTAGAAATGCTAAAAAATGGTGGGAAAACAACTAGAGAAGTTTTGTACACACTTATGAATAAAATATTAATGACAAAGCGATCATACTATCGTCAAACTAATTTGATCAATTATTTTAAGCCGTTCAAAGGTATTCAAGTCGATACATATTTGTAATCGCTTTTTTTCCATCATTACCACGCAAATGAGCAACAATATCCGCACAAATTGTGTTTGTGTTTAGGCCGTTAAACATACGGGTAAGTTTGATTATCTAGTTTTACTGATTTATTTTACATAGCAAATAATTTCTTCCTTCAATTAAAGCTAAAAACTTTTTGAATTTTATTTCTTTTTATTGGTATTTAATATTTTACTTTATTTCTTGTACATAGTTATAATATTTTTTTCTACGAGCGTGCAAAAATGTCTACTTTCGCGCACGCATTTTAGTTTAGAAAGTTTCACTTTTCCGCACGCGTGTTACTTTTCCGCATGCGGTTTTTACTTTTCCGCACGCGTGTTAATTTAGGTATGTTAATATGGCCTTAAAGTAATTATAATACATGCAATACACTAATATTTAGATATTATTTACTAATTTATTTCAAATATATCTTATTGTGCTCCTGTTTTAATGAAATTAGCGCGACAATTCGATGAAATAAAATTATTTTGACATAATATTCGAAAGTCAAATCGGTATACAATAACAGTCGTTTTGAATCATCGTCATGCAAACCAAGATCGTCGTCATGCTAACTAATTATATTGAGAGTTTGGTTTTGACAACCTTGTCAAAGAATTAATTTGTGTATGTATTTTCATATTAATTAAATTAATGAAAACTGTCAAAGTTGAATGATATACTTATATCAGAGTTCTCTGAAAAAGCCGTTTAGTTGAGACAGAAAAAGTAATACTGCAATAATTTTTGTCACGTAGCTGCAAGAACTATATTCCGAAGTTAATTCTGAGAAAATTTGGATAAAAATAGCTAATAATTTGGAATTTAAAATTTGATTGATTTTTTGACAAGGTAGTGGTGTCAGAATTTAAATTGCTGTCTGCTTTTGAAAGTCAGGTATTTTAATAATATCCTTTATAAATTATAATTTTAATAGCCTAAATTAAAACACTTTAATAGAATAATTAAAAAAAAATTAAATAAATAAAGCAAACTAGTTTTAAAAATGGGGGACATGTCTGGGGGTGATAAGCTCCCAGATTTAAATTTAGTCGAAAAAAATGATAACTTTGATGTTAAAATGACTACAAATACGAGTTATATAGGCAATCTAAGTAATAATAATTTAAGAAATAACAAAAAACAAATAATTGTGACTGATAAAAAAGAAAGTATAAATTTAAATAACATCCCATCTAGATATGATATTTATGATAAAGGTCCGTTTGAAGTCTATATAGAATCCAATAATGAAAATTTGAATATCGGGAAATATAATTATTTGGTCATAGCTAGAGAAATCTATGATCTAAAATTAAATGAAATCTTTAAAACTCATAAAAAGGGGATAAATAGAATTAGTGTGGAATTTAAAAACAGAAAAGCGGCAAATGATTTTTTGGATTCAAATACCTTAAAAGATAAAGAATATGACTTGTTCATCCCTAATAAGAATGTAACCTCTAAAGGTATTGTGAAATTTATCAATAGAGACTTCACAGAGGATACCCTGTTGAAACACTCAGAACCCAATACAAAAAATTGTAAAATTATTCATGTCAAACGTTTTAATAGAAGAATTAAGCAAAAAATGGATGAGATATCTCAACAGGGCAGCCAAAGTGAGGAGGTGGTTACACTTCTCCCAACTGGAACTGTTTGTTATACCTTTACAGGGACTACTTTACCGAGGGGAGTATTGATCTGCGGTATTGAACATAGAGTCTTGCCATATATAATGCCAGTGATACAGTGTTATAACTGCTTAAATTACGGGCACACCAAAAATCTGTGCAAAACAAAAAATAGTAAATGCATCAACTGTACTAAAATACATGGACCAAATGAAACGTGTGTTATGAAATGTGTTCACTGTAATAGTATTGAGCATAATAGCACAAGCCATCAATGTCCCGAATTTACGAGACAAAAAAAATTAGAGAGATGATGTCTTTAGAAAATCTATCTTTTTTTGAGGCTTCTGAAAAAATTCCAAAAACAAAAAACAATAATTTCATTAACCATCCGAGTGATTTCCCTGCCTTTCAAGGCACTAAAAACCTGGAACCACAAAGTATCCCATTAAACTCTAGACGAACGACACACGTCAGTAATCAACAAAAATCCAGCACTTATAGTGTCACACTTAAAGGAAATAAAAGGCGAGCACAAGATAATGGGACATACGATAAAGATCTACACAACGAGAATATATTAAACCCCAATGGTAGGTTGCCATCCACTTCCTCCATGGCATATAGTACCCCAAATTCACCAAATTTTAATAAAACCAATAATCAAACCTCTGAAAACGTTTTCAGAGAAAGCTCTCAGTCCCTTCAAGATATTATGAATATGGCTAGTAAATTAAATAATTCAGACAGAGAACATGTTCTTAATTATATTGCACAAATTTGTAATTTTAAAAGCATAGGCTCACCTACGTTTGACACAGGCTATTTAGATATTAACTCATCACCCCCATCATTTTATGGATCAAAATAAAAATAAAAAATTCCAAATGCAAGGCTGTCTCACTCTCATGCAGTGGAACATTAGAAGTACTAAACCAAATTATGATAATTTAAAAATCTTCATTAAAGAACTTAAACCAGATGTAATCTTATTAATAGAAACATGGACAAATAACACGTATATATTTAATATAAAAAACTATTTCATATACAGGGAAGATAGATATGATGGATATGGTGGCATTATGATCCTAATTAAAGATAGTTTTGAACACACTAGTATACAAGTGAGCAACTCTGACAGAACATCAAATATGCAGGTGATAGGTATAAACTTACCAAAATTTGACCTAAATATAATTAATATCTACAACCCTTCAGGTCAGCAAATAAAACAATCAACATGGAATAATATTAAAAAAGATTTTCACAAACCTTATATAATCATCGGAGACTTAAATGCACATGATCAGGTATGGGGATGTGCTGGTAACAACCATAATGGGAAAATAATAATGGAATTCGTTGATGAAGAACAATTAGTTATAATGAATGATGGTACCTCCACCAGAATGGTACAACCAGGGCAGAATCCATCAGCAGTTGATCTTACCATAGTAACTCAAGATTTAGCATCTAAGTGTCATTGGTGGGTACACCCAGATAGTGGACAAAGTGACCATTTCCCAACTATATGTGAAATTAACCAAACACAATCCTCAAATGGAAGCAGCATATTAGGTACCAGAAGAAATTTCAAAAAAGCAAATTGGCCAAAATACATGGGCAATATAGAAACTAAGCTGTCTGATCGACATGACGTGGATTATAATGAATGGCATAATATTGTCAATTCTAGTGCAGAAGATAATATCCCTTACATAACAGTTAGAGATAAAACTAAGGGGACACCATGGTGGGACAACGAATGCGATGAGTTAATAAAAAATAGACGAAAAGCAATCAGAACCTATGTAGATAACCAAACCGTGGAAAATTACATAAACTGTAATAGAATTAAAGCTTTCGTTAAAAGACAATTACAAATTAAAAAAAAAATCTAGTTTTAGACGATTTTGTGGATCACTTATGAGGGAAACTCCAGTTAAAAAAATTTGGAACACAATTAAAAAATTTAAAACTCATTTTTCTAATAGCCATGTAACTTTTCCCAATAACGAAACGTCGATAAAAATTCTAAATAATTTAACTTCCTGCAATGTAGATCCCTGGTTTAAACTTCTGAGCCCTAGCAATGAAATTGTTGAGCAAATAACCTACACTGAGTACACTAATATAATATACTCAAAAAAAGATAAGGCCACTGGTATGGATAAGGTATCTTATTCGATGTTAAAAAACATACCCACAATAGCAGAATCCCATTTGGTAAAAATTTTCAATAATATATTAAAAACAAGTAAGATACCATGGCAGTGGAAACAAACACTAATATTACCTTTCCTAAAACCTACTAAATGTCCAAACAGTCCAGAAAGTTACCGACTAATCGCCTTAACGTCATGTGTAGGTAAAATTCTAGAAAACATAATTAAAAATAGAATAGAATGGTTCGTAGAGCATAATAGTGTTTTACCCAGCTATCAGCTGGGCTTTCGCAAAGAAAGTGGGTGTAGTAATGCGCATGTAGCGCTTTCCCACATAGTACTTAATGCTTTTACTGAGAGAAAAGCGGTTTTAACGGTCTTCCTTGATCTAAAAGCTGCTTATGATAATATAGATATCTACCTTTTTTTATAGAAAAATGGCGGATTTTAAAATACCATATACATATAATAACCTAATTTTTGAATTCTTAAATAACAGGAATATTTATATCCGAGATAGGGAATACCAAATAATTGGACCCAACATCACTGATAAAGGGCTGGCTCAGGGATCGCCCCTGAGCCCACTACTATTCAACCGGCGGGTGTAATTTCCTCACCAAAATAATTTTTTACCTGCGTTTGGAAGGGTATGTTATAATCCTACAGGTATTTTCCTCACCAAAACTGAAATGGTTGTTCAGGTAGATTTTACTAAAAGGCATTCAGGGAATTATTGATCTACTATAAAATTACGGTAATACCTATAATAATTAATTAATTAATTATTGTATTTTATTTTTAGTCATTATTGGAATTTTGACGAAAATGGCATGTTTAATAGAAAGTAATCGCGGTAAACCTTTACTGGTATTTGAAAATTTTATTTTTTATAAGGTGAAAGTTTTAAAAAGTGAAGTTTTCTGGAGGTAATAAAACAACTTGTAGTATGAAATTGTTTATTATTGGGGCAAATACAATGACTAGAAGTATTATATGACATAATCATGAACCAAATCGTCAGAAGATAGATCGAAAAATTGTTTCTAACTCTTTAAAGGTAAAGCCGAAAAGAATATACCTACTGAAAAACCAGCAAAAATTATTCGTAAAGAGCTTGCAGCTAATTTGCCTTAAACAATTACTACTTACTACGATTGATGTCAGTTACATAAAAAAAAATATATATACATTATCGACGAAAAATGATGCCTGGTTGACTTCCTTCCAATATTGATGAGGTTCAAGAATTTGTGAAGAGCTGTGCTCAAAAAACAACCAAGGGGGAAAATCTTCTGTTTATAAACTGTGTCAAAACTAAGATAACTGTATTTAGTTGTGAAACAAATATAAGACTTTTATAGCCACATTGAATTTTATACAGAGGGGCAAAATTGTGGATTATATTCATTTTCTCTAAAATGGACAATTTTGGACATTAATCCCTAAACTAGTCGATTTTTATTTTTATATTCTTTGGCAGCAATAATATTTTGAGTCAAATAAATTAAATACATTCTTCTTTTTGCGTCAATTAATTTAATCAAATAATTATTTTTTGGCCACCCTGTACAAATAAGTATGTTAATGTTTATATTACTGAATAGAGAATTAAATAACCTTTCAAATGAGCTACCATACGACTGATATTCCTATTTAAAAAAATCATCGACTACGTGATCACGTTCAGATGGATGACGTCACTAGTATGAAATATAGACCAAAAAATTTTAATTTAAAAATAAAAATCGACCTGTTTCGGCATTTTTCTCCAAAATCGTCCATTTTAGAGAAAATGAACTTATTCCATAATTTTGTCCCTCTCGTATGTATGTATGGCACATTTTTTACTGTACCACATATTATTTGCAATTATTCAATAGTCATGGGCTAATTAATGGGCATTATATTTCTTTATTATACTGTTTACTGTCAAACGAAAAAACAAAAACTTACAACAATTTTTTTATTTGTTAAAATCAGAAATTTTTAAAGCTCTCAAATTGAGTTTAATTCTAGTAAAATTTTTATAGATTTTGAAAAGGCTATACATAATGCAATCATTCAAATGTGTCCGAACACTGAAATACATGGTTGTAGATTTCACCTACACCGAGCTTGGTATAGAAAAATTCAGTCTCTTGATTTAACATCAGAATATACAAAAATGATTCTGAAGTAGGTAAGTGGCTCAAACAGACTTTTGGCCTTACATACTGTATATATATATATATATATATATATATATATATATATATATATATATATATATATATATATACAACCAGAAGACGTATCAGATTGTTTTGTGTTTGATTTTATGTCATGCAAACCAGAAAATGAAATTTTAAATAGATATGTTGATTATTTAGTTGAAACTCATATAGACGAAAATACCACATTCTCCCAATATTTGTGGACAGAGGCAAATTCTTCTGTTATTCGTACTACGAATGCTTGCGAATCTTTTCATTCGCATTTTAATTCATCGTTTTATAATACGCATCCATCCATATAATATAATCTTAGAACAAATTAAAGAATTTCAGATATATACGTATGTTAAAATTTAAAGTTTGCATATTGCAAAACCTATCAAAGATAAAGAAGTTAAAGTGAAATTGAAAAATAAATGTATTAAAGATATCAGTCTAATCAAATGAAATGGATTTTGTAAAGTGTGTCTCTTAGTATAATAATAGTAAATATTAAATAATAATTTATACATTTTGAATATTATCTATATTATAAACTATTATTATAATTTAAGGAATTTAATGTCTTTTATTCGGATTTCGGATGCTTACATAATAATCATTCTTAAATTACATCTATATTTTTATTTTATTACCTGAGTGAGTTGGTGAGGAAAATACCTACCGGATTAACAGAAACCCTTAAATTTGGTGAGGAAAATACCTGTCGGATTATATGTTTTTACTGGTTGGTGAGGAATTTACCTCCGCCCTATTCAACATTTACTGCCGTGCTAAGCCCAAAGGCGGTAACTGATTTTTTATCGAAAATGAGATTGTTGTATTTCTACGTAGAACAGGGTATTTAGAATATTTTTTTCAAGTCCTTGGAGTTGTAGAACTATTATAATGGGTATCTAGAATATATTTACAAAGTCTTTGGAGTTGTAGAAGCATTATAATATAATGAAACCTACCTAGAAATACAAAAATGTAATTTTCGATAAAAAAATCAGTTACCGCCTTTGGGCTTAGCACGGCAGTATATACCAAAACGCTACATGACATTATTCCATCTAATTTCAGGCTAATTCAATATGCAGATGATCTAGCCCTCATAACAGTCGGTGAAGATATAAATAATCTTATAAGATTAACTAATATATGTCTTACTCACATAACTCAATGGTTAACAGAAAATAAACTACCCTTGTCCCATGGTAAATCCTCTGCAGTAATCTTTAACAAAAAGAAAAACATCACCAATAATATTCCGTTAAAAATAGAGGCAGAGATAATTCCTATTAGAGAATCAATTAAGTATTTAGGGACAATATTCAATAATCGACTTAACTGGATTGAAAATATTAAACGTATCGAAACAACACCAGCTCAAAAAGGTTTGAATATAATGAGGGCAATATGTGGGACCTGGTGGGGAGCAAACCCCCATACACTCTCATTAATTTATAAAGGAATCGTAAGACCCCATTTTTGGATTATTCATGTGCAATATTAAAACCCAGTAGTAAGTCCCCACTCTTAATATTAGACAAAATTCAGTTTAAAGCTTTACGAATCATCACGGGCTGTATGAGATCTACCCCCACTAATGCTTTGTTAGCAGAAAGTGGAGAAATTTCATTAGATGCAAGAAGAAAAATACTGTGCGCTAAGTTCTATCTGAAAATCCTAGCTGATCTGAAAATTCCACTGAACGAAATCCTGTCAGAGTTGAGAACCAAAGTAAATTATAAAATAGGATTTTGGAAATCACAAGAGCCACCATATTTGATTGAAATCAAAAATAATTTTGACAAATACCTCATTAATCTATATAAAGAGAACATTAAATCCTGCTTTCAGATCGAACTGAATTATCTTACGGGAACATTTCAGACAATTTTCTCAACCCACAAAAAAATGGAAACCTATAGATACTCATCAGGAATTTCTTAATGAATTTTCAGCTTCATATGGAAATTATACATGGGTATTTACAGATGGTTCTTTAGATCCCGAGTCGAGGACAGTAGGTTTTGGGGTACACATACCCTCAATCAATTATAACTACGCATCCAGATTACATGAGCACACTCAAATATGCACTGCAGAAATTATTGCAATTAACAAGGCAGTATCTGTTTGTATTGAAAAAAATATTAAAGAAGCAATAATTTTTTCAGATGCTAAAAGTGCTATCCAAAAATTACATAACACCACCTGGGGGACAAACAACCATATTGTAAACCTAACTAAAAGACTTATTACTGAGTCAATGAAAGCAGGATTTAATATAATCTGAGCTTGGATTCCAGGCCATACTGGAGTAAAGGGGAATACAGAGGCTGATAAATTGGCAAATATAGGCAAGACTTTAAATGTTCCTGCAGACATTAAAATAGATAAATTTGACTTTTTGCCTTTTATTAAACAAAAAATTGTAAATGAGTTTAAAGTTGAATGGACAAAGCAGTTTAAAACTAAAGGGAAATGGTATCAACAATGCCAAAGTGATTTTTCTATAAACCCTTGGTTCCACAAATTCACATTTGTGGATCGAAGGCACTTGACATCAATTATTAGAATGCGAACGGGCCATTGTCACACACCAGACCACTTGTTTAAAATTAATTGTAGTGATACTCCTTTTTGTGAATGTGGACAAATAGGAAGTATAACTCATATGTTACTTGAATGCCCAATTAACAAAACAAATCAATTTGACTTGTATCAGGAACTAGTTAATATTGGAAGTCCAACCCCCATTTCAATACAAAATCTCCTACATAATATTAATGACCAAACCTTAAGAAAGATCAATCAATTTTTAACAATATTTCAAATTAAAATATAAAATAAAAATAGTTATTTGAAAATCATATCACAATGAATTTAAAGAAGGGAATATGGAAAAATCCAGACCCTTTGAAAAGAGGATTCCCTTCCAGTTAGTCTAAATACGAGCACTGGCCAAGTACTTAAGAGGTGGAGGTCATGAAACTACAAGAAGAAGAAGAAGAATTAAATTAATTGATTAAGATTTGATAATTTTTAAAGACTCTTAGAAAAAATATTGTTCCTAACTCTTGCAGAAAGTCTCTTTTCCGCACTCGACTGCTTGCCGAACTCCCGCTTCGCGTCGTTCGGCAAACTGCAGTCGCGTGCGGAAAAGAATGACTTTCTGCACTTGTTAGGAAAATAACTATATTAATTAAATTCTTTCCGTTTCTATTTATTTTTAATAATGCCACGCTGCGATCAGAGATTTTATTGGGATCGTTTTTCTTTGACTCAGCTTTATTTCTGATCAGGCTTTTCTTTTGGAAGAAAACTGATCTTTGTATGAATTTTTCTAGACACTACCTTGAGAAGAAACCTGTAGTCAAACACTACCTTGGAAACAAAGCTGTAGCCAAACACTACCTTGGGGAGTAAAACTGACTTGCAATCGCCCACAGTACCTTGGGTCCAACTACCGATGCATCAGAAGAATGATTTCTACAAGATAGCCCTAGACTTCCCCATAACTATCGGCAGTAACAAGTTCTAAAAAGATTGGAACCCTCCCTTAAGAACTGTGTGACTCCTAAAGGAAGATTTAAAGCTGAGTACTATTATATCTTAATCATTTTCATGCCGGTAACCAGCAAGGTCTCTGTCTCAGTTTTGGAAAATTAATTTTGTTGCCTATACATAATAATAGTATGATTTTTGTTATTTTTTTATTGATTAAATATAGTGTATATAGCATGATTTTGTAAACTTTTTATTTCCTGTACCTTTCTGGGTTGAGTGTGAACGGAGAATGAACAGGGAACGAACCCAGGGCTGAGCAGTCGGGCAGAGCACCATTCTGATGGATGGAACGGTGGGCGTTTTTCTTTTGAATATCCTAAGGGATGTTCGAGGAATTTCTCCCCTCGTTTCTCCCAGCAGTGTGGTGTTGTTTATTGCCCTCGTCTTGCTACGATCGGGGTGTTACAAGCTCTCAACGACACTATCAAGTAATGTTTGCAGTTCTTCTTGAGTAGAAGCTAGGAGTACTCTGTCGTCCGCATATCGTAAATTATTAATGACTTCCCGTTCTTAATTATTGCTTTTTGTTGTTCAAAAAATGCATTTCTGAAAATTCTTTTGGAGTAAAGGTTGAAAAGTATGGGCGGCAAGGATGCACTAAAAGCAGATCTACATACAATGTAAGTATCAATAGGAGATAACTGCATAATAGTGGCAATAGTGGGGAGAAAAATAGTAAACGCGGTGGGGAGAAATAGTTACTCAGAGTTGTAGAGCCGTTGATGATATAGTGATGAAACGTACGATACTCATTGTGAAATATATTATTTTTATATGTATTAAATAGTTTGTATTCATTAAAATATTTGCGTATGCTAGAATCCATGTAAAACATGGTCGAGACCAACTTTATTTACCTAGTATTATCATTTAGAACTTTCAAGAAGAGTGTGTTTTAAAGAGCAGGGGAGACCAAAAACGTTCTGGTCTCGCACCTTTCTTAAAATTATTTCTGATTAAATTACTCTGTCCAAAGACATCCAGTCCCAAACCACTGGACATGGTTACTAGATATAGAATATTCTAACTATCTGTGTGGTATATTTGCCTAAAATTTCTTGACCTCATAAGAGCAATCAAGAAATGAATGATCAAAAGAGCAAATCAAAAAATGAGACAAAAACTATGGTAATTTATAAAGATCCAATAAGCTGCAAGCTGGAAGTGGACAGCAAAATAATCCAGCAAGAAAGAAGTATCAGCTACCTGGGAGTACTAATCCACATTTATGGAGATACAGTAGCGGGAGTGGCCCAACAAATAAATAAAGCCAACAGAATAGCAGGATGTCTTAAACACACTACAGGGTGTAACAAAAATACAGGTCATAAATTTAATCACATATTCTGGGACTAAAAATAGTTCGATTGAACCTAACTTACCTTAGTACAAATATGCACATAAAAAAAGTTACAGCCCTTTGAAGTTACAAAATGAAAATCGATTTTTTCCAATATATCGAAGATTATTAGAGATTTTTTATTAAAAATGGACATGTGGCATTCTTATGGCAGTTGTAACTTAAGAAAAAATTATAGTGAAATTTGGACACTCCATAAATATTTTATGGGGGTTTTGTTCCTTTAAACCCCCCAAACTTTTGTGTACGTTCCAATTTAATTATTATTGTACTACCATTAGTTAAACACAATGTTTTAAAAACTTTTTTGTCTCTTAGTACTTTTTCGAAAAATCAGTTTATATCGAGATATTTTGAATAATTTTGTCAAATCCACCACATATTTGCATATGGTTAAGTACGACTATGGAGACTTGGTAATAATATGAACATTTATTTATGATTTACATTTTTAGGTATATTTTGAACCATATTAAAAAAGAAGCCACATCTCGACAAAAGATGCCTTATCGAAAAAATACAAAGAAAAAAAAAGTTTTAAAAACACTGTGTTTAACTGATGGTATCGCAGTAATAGTTTAATTGGAACTTACACAGACATTTGGGGGGTTTAAAGGAACAAAACTCCCATAAAAATTTTTACTACTACTACTATCGGTTTACAGCGTTCTCCGACGCCTTCCGACTCCTAACCGCCATTCTTCTCTGTTTAACCATAGACCTGGAGGGATTTCTCTTTCCTCTAGTTCTTTTTCAATTCCCTCCCTCCAGCTTCTTCTCGGCCTTCCTCTTTTTCTTCTCCCTTGTGGTGTCCATGCCAAAATCTGTTTAGGGATCCTGTCGTCTGGCATTCTCTGTACATGGCCGTACCACACCAGTTGTTTTGTTTTTATGTCATCAATTATTGTATGTGTTACTCCCATCATTTCTCGTATTCTCTCGTTCGGTATCCGATCTCTTCTTGATTTGCCTGCTGCTCTTCTCCAGAAGTCCATTTCTGTTACTAGTAACATTTTCTGAGCTCTTTGCTTCAGTGGCCAAACTTCACTGCCATATGTGATTATACTTTTAAGTGTGCTATTGTATATGAGCTGTTTGTTCGCTTTAGATATTGTCTGGTCCCACAGAATGTCGTTCATCATGGATATGGCTTTTCTACCCTGTATGTTTCTGTCTTTTATAGCAGCGTCGAGTGTTCCATCTTGAGTTATCTTCATGCCCAGGTACTTGTATTCATCGCAGTGTTTAATTTCTACCCCATCGTCTAATGTAATGGACTGCTTTGTTCCTCCAATACACATGGCTTCAGTTTTCTTAATGTTGACTTCGAGACCCCATTTGTTATATTCTTCTATTAGCTTCCGCGTCATGTAACTTAAGTCGTCATGATCTTGAGCAATCAGAATTTGGTCATCAGCGAAACATAAAGTGTACAGTGTTGTGTCGTCATTGAGAGGGATTCCCATGCCATTACATTTTCTTTTCCACAGCTTGAGTGCTTGTTCCAGATAAATTTTAAAAAGGGTAGGCGAAATACAACAACCCTGCTGTTGTGAAAACAACAGTTATTTACATTAATTTGCTTTTATAAAAATATCTCTCTGTAAATCTGTTGGGACAATCTGTATTGTGTTTAAAATATTTAATTCTCTGAAAAACTTGAGTGTAGCGTTGTGTGTTTCATAAAATAGACATCTGCATTTTTATGGTTTCGGGGTAAAAGCAGGTCATGTTGCCAAAGAAGTGTAACATGTGTTTTGCCCTTTTCAGGGCGAATAGTGTAAACTAAACTATAAAAGATAATAGTGCAGAGATTTGAATAGAATTTCAGTAGTCTCTTTCTGCTCTCCGAGTTGAACACTTTGTTCGCTTGTGCGTCTCTCTTCGCCGTAAAAATACTCTCTCCGCAATAATTAATAGATTAAAAAGACTCTTACTCTCTCTCGTTCGCTATTAAGAATATCATTTATCGTTAAGCCGCTTATTTGTTAAATTCGTTGTTTTTTTTTGTTAATAAATGTTTTGTTCGCCGGATACCCTTATTTATCGCTAATACACAACCCTTTCTATCGTATTAATTAGCACCTTTAAAACCAGACCAAATTAAATCTTAGAACCAGTTCTCCTAAAAGTTCACTATTTTGTTTATATCGAAGGACGGGACATACGGGTGTGGTCCTAAAATATTCACCTATGTCCAATTAGGCAAAAGGTAATAATTAAACCATTTTTGCCACGGTGGGGTGAGATTGAATAAAAACTCACACCATTTGATGGTCTACATCGACCCGGATTTTTGGTTGGTTTTCGCGTTTGTGCCGCTTTTTCGGACATTTTTGTGTGTAATACCTCTACAAGACTTGTTAGTTCGCGTCGCGATAAACTCTAAGTGAAAGGAAGTGAAGTTATTGTGTGTGGTTAGTAGCTGCCGCCTGTTGCTTTATCAATTGGACTAATTTGGTGAGCTTTTTCCATTTTTTAAAACTTTTATTGCTGATCCAAGGTAAACTCTGCTCAAAGACATTTTACGGTCAAAAACACTTTTGTAGACATTTAACGTAGACGCTGTATCTCTCTGTGAAACTTAGACTCTTATTCTCTCGCCGCGCTTGTTAATTGACAAAAAACTCTCCAGTGTAATTTAGATTTTGCCGCGTATCGATAGACTCTCTCTCGCCGTGTGTTCAATCGAATTCGAGATAGAAATGGAAGACCTCAAGAAAAAAAGGACGCCTTTGAAGGCTAAAATTACAAGAATCGAAAACTGGCTCTCACAAAAGGCTAGTACGGAAAAGGATGCGCTACAATTTCAATTTCGACAAACAGAATTAAAAACCTGTTTTTTAAAATATGAAGAAATAATGGATCAGATAGACGAGATTGATGAAGCCGGTACTGAAGCAGAAGACAGGGTAACAACTGAGCAAAAATATTTCTCTATTCTCGCGGGCCTACAGCGTAAGATGGACGAGTTATTGTTGGGCCCCCCTCCTCTCAGATCAAATAGCACTCAGTCAACTGTGGCCACTGCTAAGGTTAGGCTTCCGGAGATCACCATGCAAACGTTCTGCGGGTCATTCTCTGAGTTCAACTCGTTCTACCAGCTCTTCGAGACGCTAATAGTGAACAATGAAGAACTCAATAATGTGCAACGATTTATTTACCTTAAATCGTTCCTGCGAAATGAACCCCTCCAGTTGATCGACAACATCGAAGTTATCGACGAAAATTTCGATATAGCTGTAAAAACTCTCAAAGATCGTTACGAAAACAAATCGCGAGTGATTAGCTTACACATTCAAAAATTGTTAAAGGCTCCATCTCTAGTTAAAAGTAATTCAAAGGCGTTACGCGAATTTTTAACTCTAGCTCAGCAGACGCTGCTCGCTTTGAAAAATATGTCCGTACCAATTGAGCATTGGGATTTACTATTAATTGAAATATTTTTACAAAAATTAGATTTTTCTACACATAGGGCCTTTGAATATGATATTGGGACAAAGACCTTACCTACCCTTTCACAGTTTTTTAAATTTCTCGAGAAAAAGTGTGATATTCAGGAAAAATTAAATGTTTCAGATCATGATAAAAAGGTTAATAACAGGTCTCAATCAAAAACATCTTTCTTCTCATCAGTTGACCAACCATCACACTCTTTCTCTGATAATAATTGTACTTTTTGCAGAAGTAATGCTCATAAGGTTTATCAGTGTAATGATTTTAAATGCCTCTCTTTACAGAAAAAATTTAATTTTGTAAAAGGTAAGAAACTGTGTTTTAATTGTTTGGGTAGTAAACATTTCTCTCAAGATTGCGGCTCTACTCGATCATGTACTTTGTGTGGGGGTCATCATCACTCATCCCTCCATGGAACCTCTGAAAATGTCTCTTCCTCTAGGAACATCAATAGGCAAGCTCTCTCTCGTGAGCGCAATGCTCAAACTCCTCAAAATTCTCAAGGTGCTTCTCGTGTTGTCGCTCCCATATCTACTCAGCATTCTTTTAATAATCGCAGCCAAAATGAAGCTTCTACTAGCTCATTCAGACCTCCTCTAGATATGCAAAACTCTCCAGATTCTCAGGCAGCCACGTCTCTCTCCGCTTTATCAGTGAAAACTGATGTATTGTTGGCTACCGCTTTAGTAACCGTTTATTCGAAAGACGGCAGACCCATGCATGCCAGAGCGCTCCTAGATAATGGGAGCCAACATTCGTTTATCTCTCGTGATTTGGTTGAGAAGTTAAAACTCATCCCTTATTTTAAACAGCTACAGATATCAACCATATCCGAAAACACCTCACTCTCAAACGAAATGTTAAACTTAGAATTTTTCCCCTATAATGTAAAGGACAGAAGTTTTAAAACTTCTTTCGCTGTACTCGATAGTATAACTTGTAGGCTTCCTAGAGCTACTATAGATAGAAGTAAAATAAAAGTCCCACAGGATCTCACTCTCGCAGATCCCTCGTATTCTGTTCCGGGTAAAATTGATTTGCTTCTGGCTGGTGATATCTATAGTGAATTATTGACGGATGGATTTATACGGTTAGGAAAAAATCTTCCCATTCTTCAGAATACTCACTTAGGCTATGTTATTTTTGGTACAATTAATCCTCAGGTTTTTCACCGTAATTCACATTTGGCTATCTCTCAATCAAATGTTTCTCTCTTTGTTCAATCCGAACCCGAAGAAAATCAGTTGGATAAGTTGCTTCAACAATTTTTCGAAATTGAAGAAGTTCCCCTCGTTAGTAAATTAACTCCCGATGAAGAATTAGCGGAACAAATATTTAGCAAAACTACTCTTGTATTACCTTCAGGCCGCTTTCAAGTAAATCTTCCATTTGTCTCTGAAAACGCTAATAAAATGTTAGGTGAATCCTTTAAAATGGCCTTTAAAAGATTTATGAATTTAGAACATAGGCTCTTAAAAAACGAAAGTACATACGCTCAATATAAATCTTTCATTAATGAATATCTTCTTCTCGAACATGCGAAAATAGTGCCTCTCTCTCTAACCAACGAAAAGTTAGAAAGTAAATATTTTCTACCGCATCACTGTGTGTTTAAGGAAGAATCTTTAACAACAAAGCTTAGGGTTGTTTTTGATGGTTCGATGAAAAGCTCTAGTGGTTATTCGCTCAATGATATTTTACTCAAAGGTCCTACTCTTCAACCGGAACTTTTTGACATTTTGCTACGGTTTAGATTGTATTCCTTCGTTTTTACAACGGATATACAAAAAATGTATAGACAAGTTAGAATAAATCCTGCTCAAACCTCTCTTTTAAATATTCTCTGGCGTGACTCCCCTGAAAAAGACATTGAGTGTCTTGAATTGCAAACCGTAACGTATGGAACTAAAAGCGCTAGCTTTCAGAGTACTCGCTGTTTAATGGAACTGGCACAAACTTATCAGACTGAGTATCCTCTGGCCAGTGATGCTCTTCAAAATAGTTGTTACATTGATGACATTCTCTATGGCGCTAATGATGTACAGACTCTCCTTAAAGCTCATAAGGAAATAACTAGTTTGCTTGGAACCGCTTGTATCTCTCTCCATAAATGGTGTTCTAACTCAGACTTGTTTTTAAAAAATATCTCTTCTCTCTCTTCGAACACTACTTATGTAATAGCTCCAGATAATGGCTCCAATAAGGTTTTAGGTTTATGTTGGAATCCTATTCTTGACACCTTCTCAATCTCTCTCCCAAATTTTACCTTAAAGGACTCGTACACCAAGAGAGAAGTACTGTCAATGATTGCCCAAATATTTGATCCTCAAGGCCTAATTAACCCAGTTAGAGTTGTCGCTAAATTAATTATGCAAAAAATTTGGATTTCCAAAATTAATTGGAACGATATCATAGATGCAGATACGTTGCATGAGTGGCTAAATTTTGTTCGCAGTCTCTCGCATTTTAAGGATTTAAATATACCTCGGTGTCTCTTCTTAAGTCAAGAAATCACCAGTGTTGAGATTCACTCATTCTCGGATGCAAGTTTAAAGGCCTATGGAGCTTGCATCTACCTACGTGTGATTTATAGATCTGAACAAGTATCTTGTTCACTTTTAGCATCTAAGAGTCGTGTCGCTCCGCTAAAACCCTTGACTCTCCCAAGATTGGAACTCATGGGTGCGCTATTGTGTAGTAAGCTCACAGCAAGGATTGCTAATATTATTGAAGAAAAACTCTCTCGCTTAGACTCTATAAATATGTGGTCGGATTCAGAAATTGTTCTCGCTTGGCTTCGTTCGCATCCCTCTCGTTGGACTCAATTTGTAGCAAATAGGGTTGCACAAATTTTAGATAATTCTCCTAACGCTCATTGGAGGCACGTACGATCCAAAGAGAATCCTGCCGACATACTCTCCCGAGGAATGCTACCCGCTGAAATACTTAAATCTTCTTTGTGGTTTCATGGTCCTCAATTTTTGAATCAATCTCGGTTGGATTTGTTGAAATACAATCCAAAAGTTTATACCTCCAAGTTACCCGAAGAAAGGAAAGTAACTCTTCACATTCGAAATGATCAAATAGATTTTTTCACCTCTCTTTCTGATAGGTTCTCTAATTTTTCAAGGTTTGTAAGAACTTTAGCATTTATATTCAGGTTTGCCAATAATGCCAAATCGCCTTCTCGTAAGTTATCAAATTCTCTTGAAGTAAGCGAACTTCAAAACGCTGAACTGAAGATTGTTAAGATGCTTCAGTATTCTTCTTTCTCGCTTGAGATTTCTGAGATTAAAAAAGGTAAAACTCTATCCAATAAGTCTATTTTACGCTTAAACCCCTTTTTGGATGAAAATGAAATGCTGCGTGTAG
Source organism: Diabrotica virgifera virgifera (assembly GCF_917563875.1). Taxonomy (NCBI): domain Eukaryota; kingdom Metazoa; phylum Arthropoda; class Insecta; order Coleoptera; family Chrysomelidae; genus Diabrotica; species Diabrotica virgifera. The sequence continues at coordinate 100,795,451 of NC_065446.1, forward strand.
GAGGTCGCCTTGGTAACTCAGACGTTACATTTGATCAAAAATATCCTCTTCTCCTTCCCTCAAAAAATCGTGTAGTACGTCTCTTTCTTCAGAGAGAACATATCAGACTTTGTCACTCTGGTCCTCAAAATACTTTATCTCAAATTCGACTTAAATATTGGCCTTTAAATGGACTACGTGAAGTTAAAAAGGTCGTACACCAATGTATGGTTTGTTTTAGGTTTAATGCCAAACCCGCTATTCAGATTATGGCAGATTTACCAAAGGAACGTTTGCAATCCTCTCGAGTATTCGCTCATGTAGGATTAGATTTTGGTGGCCCCTTTCAGATTAAAGCTTCCAAACTCCGCAAAGCTCCCTTGATAAAATCTTATATTGCTCTTTTCGTTTGTCTATCGACTCGAGCTGTTCACATTGAAGTCGTGTCCGGCCTTTCTACAGAGACGTTTCTTCTCGCTCTAAAACGTTTTATTAGCCGTAGAGGCCTCCCTCAGACTATATTCAGTGACAACGCCACGAACTTTTTGGGAGCTCGTAATCAGTTGTTTGAACTTTATAAGTTTTTAAAAGAAAAAGAAAACTCTCGCTCTATTAATGATTTTTTGGCATCATCGCATATTCGCTGGAAAACCATAGTTCCTCGAGCCCCTCATCATGGTGGCATCTGGGAAAGCGCTATAAAGAGCGCAAAGCATCATATCCGTAGACTCATGGGTGATATTAAGCTCACTTTTGAAGAATTTACCACTGTTCTCACTCAAATTGAAGCTGTGCTCAACTCTCGACCGCTTTGCTCCCTCTCAAATGATCCCTCTGATCTAACCTATCTGACCCCTGGACATTTCTTGATTGGACAATCTCTTACGTCATTTCCTGAAAGGGATGTAATCCACATTCCCGAAAATAGATTAAGTTTATGGCAACATCTCTCTAAACTCCAGCAAATGTTTTGGAAAAAATGGTCAATTGACTACTTGAACAGACTCCAAAATCGCCCTAAATGGTTTCTTCCTCATAAGAACCTAGAGCCCAACGATCTCGTCTTGTTGATTGAAGATAACACTCCTCCTCTTTACTGGGCTCTAGCAAGAGTGATTGATGTCTTTCCCGGAAAGGATGGCCGAGTAAGAGTTGCATCGGTCAAAACTAAAGATGGAGTCTTCAAGCGCTCTATTAATAAATTGTGTCCTCTACCAAATGACTGTTAAAATTAAGTTAAGTTTAGTGTTTTCGCTTAAGAACGTTGTAAGTTGATTTATGTTAGGTTAGGTTTATGTTAAAGCCAGTGCTTCAACGCGGGGGAGTATGTTGTGAAAACAACAGTTATTTACATTAATTTGCTTTTATAAAAATATCTCTCTGTAAATCTGTTGGGACAATCTGTATTGTGTTTAAAATATTTAATTCTCTGAAAAACTTGAGTGTAGCGTTGTGTGTTTCATAAAATAGACATCTGCATTTTTATGGTTTCGGGGTAAAAGCAGGTCATGTTGCCAAAGAAGTGTAACATGTGTTTTGCCCTTTTCAGGGCGAATAGTGTAAACTAAACTATAAAAGATAATAGTGCAGAGATTTGAATAGAATTTCAGTAGTCTCTTTCTGCTCTCCGAGTTGAACACTTTGTTCGCTTGTGCGTCTCTCTTCGCCGTAAAAATACTCTCTCCGCAATAATTAATAGATTAAAAAGACTCTTACTCTCTCTCGTTCGCTATTAAGAATATCATTTATCGTTAAGCCGCTTATTTGTTAAATTCGTTGTTTTTTTTTTGTTAATAAATGTTTTGTTCGCCGGATACCCTTATTTATCGCTAATACACAACCCTTTCTATCGTATTAATTAGCACCTTTAAAACCAGACCAAATTAAATCTTAGAACCAGTTCTCCTAAAAGTTCACTATTTTGTTTATATCGAAGGACGGGACATACGGGTGTGGTCCTAAAATATTCACCTATGTCCAATTAGGCAAAAGGTAATAATTAAACCATTTTTGCCACGGTGGGGTGAGATTGAATAAAAACTCACACCACCTGCTTCAATCCTTTCGTGACCTTAAATCCCTCAGACATCCTTAATCCAGTTTTAATTTTTGCAGTCGTTCCATTATACAGACTTTGGATTGCTTTGATAAGACCATGTTTAATGTTGGTTTGATGTAGGGTCGACCATAGTTTCCTGAGGGGCACACTGTCATATGCTTTTTGTAAGTCTACGTATACCAGGTGAACTTCTTTATTGACGGCTGTTTTTTTCTCAATAACTTGCGTAATAGAGTACAGGTGGTCTACTGTGGACCGCCCAGCTCTAAAGCCAGCTTGCTCCTCTGCTTCGTAATCTCTATAGTCATTTTCTATCTTGTTCTTAATAAGTTTCCCATACATCCTACTTATTGTGCTGTTTACCGCAATTCCTCTGTAATTTTCACATTGATCCTTGCTGCCCTTTTTGTGGATTGTTGACATGATAGATAATTTCCATTCTTTTGGTAATTCGGCACCATTTAAGCAATCTTGGAAGAGTTTTCTTAGCTGTTCTTGGAGTTTGTCTGTGCCGGCTTTCACTAATTCTGCAGGGATGTCACCAGGACCAGGGGATTTTCCATTTTTCAGGGATTTGGTTATTTCTTCCATCTCTGATTTACTTATTTGTAATGGTGATGAATTTATATGTATACCTATCGTGTTCTCTTCTATGTTAACAAATTCTGGTCTTTGTTCTGTTAGTAATTTTTTGAAATATTCTTCCCATTTTTCAGTTTGTTATGGTGATATAACGTCTTTTTTCTTATTAGTTCTCATATTTTTAATTAATCTCCAACTCTCTGTACTTCTTCTACCTCCTATGTAAGTGTTGATTTTTTGGCAGTTCTTTTCCCATGATTCGTTCTTTTTTTGAGTTATCTTCTTTCTTACTTTGGCTTGGGCTTCTTTGTAAATCATTTTATCGTTGTCTGTTTTTGTTGATAGGAACGTTTGGTATTTCCGACGTTTATCTGTAATTTCCTTTTCTACTTCTTCATCCCACCAGTACGGTTTTATTCCTTTATGGTTTTCGTCAAATTTCCCCAGTGCTTCTTCTGCTGCCAAATGAATGGACTTTTTGATGTGTTCGTAGTGTTCTTCGGTATTTTCAAAACTACCACTTTCTAATTTTTCGTCTAAACGTTTTTTATACAATAGCTTTACACTCTCATGGTTTAGACTGTATAGATTGTACCGTACTTGTTTTATTAACTGATTTGCCTCGATGTGCTCTTTTTCTTTTTCATATCTGTTTGGGAGTACCGCCTTAACTTTTAGCAGGTGATGATCGGTGCCACATGATGGCCCTCTGGCTGCTCGCACATCTTGTATTTTAATTGTACTTCTCTGTCTTACAACGCTATAATCTATTATAGATTTCAGGTTTCTGGTCTGTTGCATCCAGGTGTACTTATGTATATCACGGTGTGAATAAAATCCATTTAATATTTTTAAGTTATTTTGTGTGCATGTTGATATTAATCTGGTTCCATTATCGTTTCTGGTATTTTCACCGTGTGCTCCTACCACTTTGTTGTTCAATTCCCGTCCAACTCTGCTATTGAAGTCTCCTAGATTTGAAGTCTCCCAGATAAAAATTTTTATGTAAACATATTAAAAAGAAGCTGCAACTCGATAAAAACTGCCTTATAGAAGAAATACTGGGAGTCAAAAAAGTTTTAAAAATATTTAATTCAACTAATCGTACCACAAAAATAATTTAATTGGAACGTACACAAAAGATTGGGGGGGGGGGTTTAAGGGAACAAAACACCCATAAAATTTTTATGGGGTGCACAAAATTTCAATATAATTTTTCTTTAAGATGCTCCTGCCATAAGAATGCCACATGTCCATTTTTAATAATACATCACTAATAGTTTTCGATATATTCGAAAAAATCGATTTTCATTTTGTAACTTCAAAGGGCTGTAACTTTTTTTATGTGCATATTTGTACTAAGGTAAGTTAGGTTCATTCGAACTATTTTTGGTCCCAGAATATGTGATTTAATTTAAGACTTGTATTTATGTTACACCCTGTATATGGCGCAACACACATCTACGGAGAGAAAGACCAAAATTTATAGGACAGCAGTTAGGTCATTTAGGACTTACACTGCGGAAACAAGACCTGACATCACAAGGCCAAAAAGACTGATGGAAATGTGTGAAATGAAAATAGTCTGAGATATCACAGCAAAATCATTATGGGACAGACAACGTAGCACAGACCTCTGGCAAAGCTGTAATATAGAGAACATAAATGACTAGAAACTGAAAATAAAAAAAAATTAAATATATGGTTTTGCTTGTTTCTCGATTCAGAGGGTTGCATAATCGCTGGACAGCTATTTCCACCATTTCAGGCTTCCTCAACAGCGCTAGCATGCACTTCTCTGAATCGAAAAACAGCTCAACCATCAATTTGCGGGGAACTTAAAAATCGTTGAATTTCCCATTGGGACGCAATACAGCGATATCTCTTAACAAATTCTTCTTCTTCTTCTTGTGCCACTCCTATCGGAGATTGGAAATCATCAAGGCTACCCTGACTTTGTTTACAGCTGACCTAAAAAGTTCATTAGTGGTGCAGCCAAACCACTCTCTCAAATTCCGCATCCACGACATTCTTCTACGGCCTGGATTCCCTTTTCCTTCTATTTTTCCTTGCATTATATTTTGAAGTAATGCGTATTTATGACCTCTCATCAGGTGACCCAAATACTCGAGTTTTCTTCGTTTTATCGTTAATAAAATTTCTGGGTCTCTTCCTATCCTTCGTATTACTTCAAGATTTGTGATTCTTTCAACCCAACTTATCTTCAGCATTCGACGGTAGCACCACATCTCGAAACTTTCAATATTTTTTATGTTGTTCTGTTTGAGAGTCCAGGCCTCTACACCGTATAATAGCGTGTTAAATACGTAGCCACTTAGCATTCTTAATCGTAGAGGGATGCTTATATCTCTGTTGCAGAAGAATTTTCTCATATTTATGAAGGTGGCCCTGGCAATTTCGATACGTCTTTTTATTTCATTGTTTTGGTCTCCAGTTTCGTTTACTAAAGTTCCCAAGTATTTATAACTTGATACTTTTTCAATTTGAATGCCGTTTATACTAATATGTGCTGGTTGTGTCATGATTTTACTGAAGACCATATACTTGGTTTTTTTGATATTAATGTTTATGCCATAATTGTTGCAAGCAATATTTATGTTTGTAAGTAATCGTTGTAATTCTTCTACTGTTCTTGCAACTAGTACAGTGTCGTCTGCGTATCGAATATTATTTACAACCTCTCCATTGATTACGATTCCTTAATTTGCTTGCAAAAGGGCTTCCTGACAGATGCTTCCACTATATACATTAAATAGCAGTGGTGACAAAATGCATCCCTGTCTTACTTCTCTACGTATTTCTATTGCTTTTGATATCTCGTTTTCTATTTTGATGTTAGCTTTCTGATTCCAATATAAGTTGAGAATTATTCGCAGATCTTTATTATCTATGTCTTTTCTTTCAAGAATGTCTCTTAGCCTATCGTGGCGTACTCTATCAAACGCTTTTTCAAAATCGATAAAACATACATGTACTTCTTGATTAACGTCTAGGCATCTTTGTGTAAGAACATTCAAACCGAAGAGAGCTTCTCGAGTACCTAGTCCTTTTCTGAACCCCATCTGTGTATTACTAATATCTGACTCCAACTTTTGATAAACTCGGTTGTGGATAATTTTTAGAAATATCTTTAGTAGATGGCTCATTAAAGATATTGTTCGATGTTCTGAACATTCTTTTGCATTGGATTTCTTTGGCAGTGTAACGAATGTAGACAGCAGCCACTCTTGAGGTATAATACCAGTATTGTATACTGTGTTAAATAAGTGCAATATTATACCTATTGATTCATCATTCAAGAGCTTTAGTAATTCAGTAGGAACCTCATCGGGTCCATTTGCCTTTCCAATTTTGGAATTTCTAAGTGCCATTTCTACTTCACATTTTAGGATTTCAGGTCCCGTTTCACCATTTACCTTGTCAATGTTATTTCTGTTGTCCTCAAACAATTCTCTTATGTATTCACTCCATCTATTAATTTTTTCTGTTAAGTCTACAATAATATTTCCGTCTTTGTCCTTAAGCAAACTTATTTGATATCTTCTTTGGGTTCCTGTAAGTTCTTTTACTTTTTTATGTATATTGAATGTGTCATACTTTCTTTCATAGTCTTCCATTTCTACACATTGTTCTGTAATCCATGATTCTTTGGCCTTCTTTATTATTTGCTTTATGTTCTTATCAACCTCTCTGTATTTTTCTGAATTATTCTTCAATTTGCGTCTTTCATCCATTAGTTCTAGTATGTCTGGTGTCATCCACACCTTATGTTTCTTTGGAGATTTGGTTAGGTGTTTCTTTCCCGTAGTTCTTATTATAGTGTTTATATACTTCAGTTTTTCATCTATGTTGTCTGTTCTGCGGATTTGGTTTTCTGCTACACTGAGGTCGGTGTTGATTTCTTCGCGCACTGTTTGTCGTCGGTGTTCACTTTTAAGCTGACTCAAGTCCAACGTTGGGATGATGGTTTTTCTCATTTTCTTTGGTCTAGCTTCTAACACAGATACTACTGGATTATGATCCGAACCGATATCAGTTCCAGGGTAAGTTTTAGTAGATTTCACGGCATTACGGTATCTTTTTGTCACCATTATGTAATCTAATCATTATGTAATCTTAACAAATTGAAAAGTCTCAAATGCAGAATTCACCACTCAATAAAGTTAAAATGGTAAATAGTTATTTAAATCTGAGACTCTTCGTGTTGAAAGTTCTCTCTGGTACATCCATAATCTGCCACTTTTACAATTTATAAGACCGCAGACGACGAATATAGAAAACAAAAAGGACTCCTTGCAATCACATTCTGTTTTCGTTCGTCTAGGAAAAGGACAGAAGAGGAACTTTCTACTACTCTTCTTCTTCTTAGCCTTCTATCGTCCACGTTTGGACATAGGCCTCTCCCAACTCCTTCCATCGGTCTCTATCCTGAGCAACATATTTCCAATTCGTTCCGGCTACTCTTTTAATATCATCAACCCATCTCATCTGTGGTCTTCCTCTCGGTCGTTTACTTTGGTAAGGTCTCCAATGTTGTATCGTGGCATTCCAACGTTGGTCTTTTTGTCTAACAGTGTGGCCTGCAAAGCTCCATTTAAGTTTGGCAACTTTTGTTGTTATGTCCTCGACTTTTGTTTTTGATCTTACCCAGTCGCTCCTCTTTTTATCTGACAGTCGTATACCTAACATTGCTCTTTCCATAGCTCTTTCTGTTGTAGCTAGTTTATTCATATTTGCCTTGGTTAGGGTCCAGGTTTGACACCCATATGTCATGATAGGAAGGATGCACTGGTTGAACACTTTGGTCCTCAAATATTGATGTATTTTGCGGTTCTTAAGTATCCAACCAAGTTTTCCAAATCCTGCCCATGCTAGTCTTGCTCTCCTATTAATTTCCGCACTTTGGTTTTCTTTGTCAAGTTTCAGGATTTGGCCTAGGTAGATATATTCCTGGACTTTTTCTATCTCACTGCCATTTATAGTTATGCGTCTGGGGTCATCTGTGTTTGTCATTATTTTTGTTTTCTTCATGTTCATTTTTAGACCGACGTATTGGGAGCTGCCTGCGAGTTCCTCTATCATAATTTGCAGTTCCTCGAATGAGCTCGCTATAATCACAATGTCGTCAGCGAATCTGAGGTGATTTAGCTTCTTGCCATTAACGTTAATGCCATAGGTTGACCAATTTGTCGTTTTGAAGACGTCTTCTAGTGCTAGGTTGAAAAGCTTTGGCGATATTACGTCTCCTTGTCTCACGCCTCTCTTAATAGGGATGGGATTTGTATTTTCGTCTAGTTGTACTATCATAGTTGCATTTTCATATATATTATGTATTTGTTGTCTATATCTCGAATCTATTCTACAATTATTAATAGCTTGTTCTATGGCCCACATCTCGATACTATCAAACGCCTTTTCATAGTCTACGAAGGCAAGAAATACGGGTAGTTGGTATTCATTTGCCTTCTCTATCAATGTTCTCATTGTCAGCAGATGGTCTGATGTACTATATCCTTTGCGGAAGCCAGCCTGTTCCACTGGTTGGTAATTGTCCATTTTGTAGGTCAACCGGTTGTTAATAATTCTCATGAATAGTTTGTATACTTGACTGAGCAACGATATCGGTCTGTAATTCTGTAGGTCACATTTGTCCCCTTTTTTGTGTAAAAGTATTACTAGACTTTCGTTCCAGTCTTTAGGGATCTTGCTATTATGGAGACATTTATTAAATAGCTCTGTTAGTATAGGGATTGTTACTGTCTTGCTTGTTTTCAAGAGCTCGGCAATTATACCGTCCTGTCCTGGAGCTTTAATATTTTTTAGTTCTTTTAAAGCTCTTTCTATTTCGAATCCCTTTATATTTGGTAGTACTTCTGATCCCACGTTTTTTATTTTTCTTTTGACGTTCTCCTTTGTTGATTCATTAGGCTGGCTTTGCGAGCTGTACAAGCTTTTGTAGAAGTCTTAGACTATTTTTGTTATTTTATATTTGTCCTTCTCTTCCTTACTATTGGCGTCTTTAATTTTAATGATTTTTTGAACACCCAATGCGGGTCTTAGACATTTTAAGCCTCTGTTGTTTTCAATGACTCGCTCTATTAAGTTCTCGTTCCATTTTTGTAAGTCGCGTTTTAGTTCTTTTCTAATTGTTTTATTAAGTTCTATGTATTCTTGAGTATGGCGTTTGTTTTGCGTTAGTAGTTGTCGTCTTTCCGTCATCAGTTGTTTAGTTTCGTTGCTTATTTTGTCTTCTTTAGTACTTGTTTTCTTTGCGACCTGTAGTCCGGCTTCGAGAAGGTTCTTATTGATGTTTTTGTTAATTTCGTCAATTTCATCTTGATTATGTGAAGGATCATATTTGAACTTATCCGCTAAGACCTCTCGGAATTGCTCTTCATTTGTTTTTACTTTAAAGGCATCTATTCGCGTTGTTTTTTTAAATATTCTTTTCCTCTCTTCTTTCATGTTAATATTTATTTTTGCTCTAACTATACGATGGTCACTACCCGTTGTTACGTTGTTTATTGTTGTTACGTCTTCGAATATTCTTTTGTTGTTTGAGAGAAAATAGTCTATTTCATTTTTGGTGGTTCCGTTAGGTGCAACCCATGTCCACTTTCTGTTAGGTTTCTTTTTGTAGAAGGTATTCATAATATACATGTTTTCTTGTTCCAGAAATTCCATAAGTTTTTCTCCCCTTGTGTTTCTTGTGCCGAATCCAAAATTTCCAATCTTGCTTTCAGAGTCTTCAATCTTACTTCCAATTTTGGCGTTAAAATCTCCCATTATTATTATTTTGGATTCTCTGTTGGTGTCTATAGCTTTTTTAAGATCTTCGTAAAAAGTATTTATTTCTTCATCAGTTGCCTTTTCAGTTGGAGCATAAACTTGCACAATCTTTAATTTGGTTTTTGGATTTAGTTTTAAAATCATGTATGTAACCCTGTCTGAGATGCTGTCAATTATTTGAATTTGTGATTTTCTCTTCTTTTTGATTAAGAAACCTACTCCACCGTATGTATAGTCTTCATTGCCTTTATAATAGAGCCTGTTGCCTGAATGTAAGTCCACATACCCTTCACCTCTTCTTTTAACTTCTGATAGTCCCATTATATCCCAATTCATATTCCCTAATTCCTCTTCTAGTTCGTAGGGTTTTTCGTCTTTTGCCATGGAACGGATGTTGTAAGTTGCTATATGGAGTTGTTTGTTGTTCTTCTTTTTCAATGTCGACTTCTACTACTCAAATCTGAGTAAAGATAGAAAAGTAAATAGATGGTTTTGCTTGTTTTTCGATTCAGAGGGTTGCATAATCGCTGGACAGCTGTTTCCACCATTTCAGGCTTCCTCAACAGCGCTAGCATGCACTCCTCTGAATCGAAAAACAGCTCAACCATCAATTTAAGGGGAACTTCAAAAGTCATTGAATTTCCCATTGGGAGTGAAAATAGAATGTGATTGCAAGGAGTCCTTTTTGTTTTCTATATTCGTCGTCTGCGGTCTTATAAATTGTAAAATTCGCAGATTAAGGATGTACTAGAAAGAACTTTTAACACGAAGAGTCTCAGATTTAAATAACTATTTACCATTTTAATTATAAATAATATATTATAATATAATAATATAATATAATAATATTATAAATAATAATTAATTAATAATAAAACAATAATAGAAAGTATTGGGTTGTACGGCGCTGAACTCTGGGAAATCAACCAAAGAAACAAGTCAAAAATCAAGGCGATGGAAATGAACTATTGGAGACGATGTTGCCGACTCACTAGACTTGATAGGGTGAGAAACGAAGATATTAGGAGACAAATGGAAATCGATCTAGATATAATAGACATAACCGAAGCCAAAAGACTTAACTGGTATGGACACCTTCAGAGAATGCCTGAAAATAGATGGCCGAAAAAAATAGAAAAATGGACTCCACCCACAAGAAGAAAACGAGGTAGACCAAGACGATCCTGGAGAGAAGATATCGAAGATGCAATGACCGCCAGAGACTTAAAAACTGAAGATTGCCTCGACAGAAATCGCTGGAAATTAGGATGCGAGAAGCGGCGACAGTTGTAGAAGACTCGCTTAGTATATATATTATATACCATTTTAATTTTATTGAGTTGTGAATTCTGCATTTGAGACTGTTAAATTTGTTTTCAATTTGAAAAAAAAAGAATGATATAGCCAGATAAGCAGAATGGGAGAAGGAAGACTGATAAAGATAGCACGAGACAGATCACCAAACGGCAGAAGGAGTATGGGAAGGCCAAGGAAGAGATGTAGTGACAACCTGGATATCCGATGAGGAGGCAGCCGAAGATGAAACAGGCGCGAGCATATTAAGAAAGCAGGAAGAAGTAGAAGAAGAAATAAAAGAAAAAGTATTTAAATGAATAAATTTTTACTTATCACTAACTTTTAACTTATCACTACAGCAGAGCACATAAATATTTTAAGCAGCACAAAATGTTTTCTAACTCTTCTACTTTGGTCTGGATGTTGGGTGCGCATTTTGGTATTCATTAGGCCACACAATGCTTTCAATCCAGTCTAGGTAATATGAAACTCTTGTGTATACTGCTGGACTCTTATTATCACCACATGATTTATCAAATGATGTGATTCCAATTATCGTGAAACCTGTATCCAAAACATCTTTATACCTATTTTTTACTTGAAGTGGACCACCTGAATTCCCCTAAAAGTACAAACAACTTTTATAAAATAATTTGACAGATTGGATATTTATCTAGTATACAGGGTGGGGCATTAGTGTGACAAAGTCCAATTACTCGTTTGTCGTAAGAGATACGAAAAAAAGTTATTAACATAAAAGTTGAGGTACAGATAGGACCATAATATAAAAATATTTTCAGATATATACAGGTTCACCCGTATTGACAGGGTGACACAAACTTATGTTTTTTTAAATGGAACACCCTGTATGTTTTTACATTTTTCGATTGTCCTCGATGTCTTCTTTCTCAAAATATAGGGTTTTGTAATATTATACAATTATATAAAAATCGAGGAACAATCAAGAGAACTTAGCGAGATGCGTAGAGAGCAGAAAGAATATAGAGAAGAAATAAGAGAGCTACGACAGGAGAATATAACATTAAGGGAAGAAAACACGAAACTAAAACAGGCAGTTTATCAAATAGAAGAACGGCTTGAAAGTTTAGAAAATCAAAAAAGGCGGAAAAATATAATTATACATGGTTTGAACATAGACACAAATGGCCCAGATATCCTAAAACATGCAATGAAAAATTTTCTGCAGATAGAATTAGAAGTAGATGTACAAATAGAGAAGGCTTTGAAGTTAGGAGAAAAAGTTTGTTTGGTTGAGCTTGAAAAGGAAGTAGATAAAAGAAAAATCATGCGAAACAAAACCAAATTGAGAAATCGCGAAGAAGGTCTAGTTTATATCAACGATGACCTATCAAAGAAGGACAGAAGTGTACAGAAACGTGTCAGACAAAAAGCGCAAGAACTAAGAAAGGAAGGGAGAAAAGTGAAAGTAGGGTATAAGAAAATATATGCCGATCATGAAATATGGCGCTGGGATGGAATGAACCAAACGTTGGTGGTAGAAACCAAAGCAAAAAACTAAGCAATAGCAATGAAAGGAAACAAATGACGACTAAAAATGCAAAGAAAAGGATTACGAACTATGGAAATAAGACAAATCAAGACAGCAATAAAAAAGAAAAGCCGAAAAATGACAAGATACAGTTTGCAACAGAGATAAAGAAGACGGAAACGACGCAGGCAATGGACAAGGCAATAAGCAAAAATAACAAAAAGAAAACTAAAGTTAACTTGGGTACATGGAATGTAAGAGGCACATACGAAACAGGAAAACTCAAAGAATTAATTAGATAAATTAAAAGATATAATGTAGAAATAATAGCTTTACAAGAGACAAAACAATTGGAGACAGAAATAGTAGAAATAGAAGACGTGGTATTTTTTAAAAGCCGGGGAGAAACCAGAAAGTTAGGAACAGGTTTTATAATACAGCGAAAATGGAAGGAAAGAGTAATGGCATTCCAACCAATATCAGATAGATTATGCACAATAAGATTAAAAGGGGACAAACGAAACATAAGTATAATAAATGTACACGCACCGATTGAAGATGCCACAGAAGAAGAAAAAGATGAATTCTACGAGCAATTGGAAAAAGACTGTGATAAATTACCAGGGTTTGACATCAAAATAATAATGGGAGACTGCAACGCCAAAGTCGGAAGAGAGAATATATACGAACACATAATAGGGAAATATAGTAAGCATGAGGTGTCGAATGATAATGGCCAAAGAATAATAGGCTTTGCAACAGAAAGGCAAATGGTGATAAGAAGCACACAATTACGCCGAAAAGATATATATAAAGGAACGTGGATTTCCCCTGATAAAAAGACAGTAAATCAGATAGACCATATTTTAATAGAGAAGAAACATGCAAACAATGTAATAAATATAAAGAGCATGAGAGGGGCGGACTGTAACTCTGACCACTACTTGGTGAGAGCAGAATACAAAATCGAGCATAACATAAAGAAAAACAATAAAACGAAAGAAAAAATTGGAAAACAATTCAACATAGGACTACTAAAAGATAACAACACACAGAAGAAGTATGAACAGGGAATAACCAACAGACTAATCAGGGAACAAGAAACGTCAAACCCAGACAAGCAATGGGAAAATATCAAAGAAGCAATCTTGAACACAAGTAAAGCAATCCTAGCGAAAACCAAAAGAAGACACAAAACAAAAGATTGGTATAATGAAGAATGTCAAGAAGTAGCAGAAGCAATAAGAAATTTAAGACTCAAAAATCTCACAAATGACGAAGAAAGCACTAGAGAAGAATACAGAGAATTGAGAAAAATCATGAAGAGAAAATGTAGAAGCAAAAAGAGAAAATACAACGAGAACAAACTGAAAGAAATAGAAGAAAAATTTCAAAAAAAAAAGAAATAAGATCATTGTACCAGGAAGCAAAAAAAATGGAAAGAGGATATCAAAAAAACAACCCATATATGAGAGATGATAAAGGGCTGTTGCTAAATGAGCCGGAAAAAATAATGGAAAACTGGCAAAACTATTTCACAGAACTGCTAAATAAGAGCAAAATACAAAAGGAAACAAACCATGAAATTGAAGATGATCAGATAGCAATAGAAATACCCACAGAACAAGAAATAAAGAACGAAATAAAGAGCTTGAAAAATAACAAAAGCCCAGGAATAACAGAAATATCGGCCGAAATGATAAAATCAGGAGGGAAAAGATTACAGAGAGAGATATATGACCTGATAAAAAGAATATGGGAAGTAGAAAAAATGCCAGAAGAGTGGACCATAGCAAGGATATGCCCTATACATAAAAAGGTGATAGAATGCTATGCGAAAACTACAGAGGCATCGCACTATTAGAAATAGTTTACAAAATCTTGGCACTAAGTATAAGAAAAAGGCTAAGTCAATATTCGGAAAAAATACTGGGAGAATACCAGGCAGGTGTTAGAAACAACAGATTAACGACTGACCAAATATTTGCCTTAAAAGAAATACAGACTACTTGTTACGAACATACAACAGTACTATAATATGCTTTGTTCATAGACTTTAAGCAGGCTTACGACAGAGTAAATAGACAGCAGATGTACGAACTGATGAAAGAATTGGGGATACCAAGTAAAATTGTCAAGATGATACAGATGACGATGGAAAACACAACAAACGAAATAGCTTGGAAAGGGTATACATCCAAAAAGTTTGAAACCAATGAAGGATTACGACAAGGAGACCCACTATCAACAACGGCATTCAATCTAACATTGGAAGGAATAATCAGGAAAAGCAGAATAAACATGGAAGAAACGATATTTATAAGGTATATGGAATAAGGGTGATATGGAATAAACGCATTTGCAGATGATCTGGCGCTATTAGCAACAAGCAAAAAAGAACTACAAAAGTTAATGAAAAACATAATAACAGAAGCCAAAAAATTCGGACTTAAAATAAATGAAGAAAAGACAAAGTATATGATAATGGGAGAGATCCAAAAAGAAAAAGAGAATAACATCATAGTACAAATAGATGGAGAAAAAACATACTCGTTCAAAAGAGCCAAAGAAATTATTTACCTGGGAGCCAAAATAGATGAAAATGGTCATGAAGAAGGGGAGATAAAGGCAAGAATAGCTAAAGGAAATAAAAAATATGGAGCATTACGCACATTATTGAAATCCAAATACGTATCAAGAAAAACAAAAATAAGAATTTATAAGACTGTTATCAGACCTACAGTATCATACACATGCGAAATATGGGTGCTCAAAAAGTCAGAAACAGACCTTTTAGAAAGATGGGAGAGAAAAATGCAAAGAGCAATATATGGAGGTGTGAAAATATAAGGTCAGTGGAGAAGAAGAACCAATAAAGAATTGGAAGAACTATATCAAGAGCCAACGATCACGACGACGATCAAAGCACAGATAATACGATACTTGGGGCACATCGAGAGAATGGGAAGTAAACGAATGCCAAAAATGGCACTCTCACGAAGAGTAATATGTACCATCTCAAGGAAGAGTCGTTTTTTATAGTTGTCAACTTGTTCCAAAATTTTTACATTATTAAAATCAAATTTATGTCCTTTATTTAAGTGGTGATCTACTAAGGCACAACAGTTTTTTCTGATGTTGCAGTCACTTTTATGTTGAGTGACGCGTTGTTAATAAACTCCAGAATCAATTAATTATAAGATTGACACTAACCATTTGAGTAATATCTACTGTAATATTCTAAGTAATTCATAACATTCTTTCCCAAAATTTAAAAAATACAAACAAATTACTCAATTAATCTACTAACAATGAATCTACCTTATTTTTATTCAAGTTCTGAATACCAGTCTTACACTAACTCATTACGTACCATCGATTACAATTTATAGTCAATTTAAAATACTTCAAGTCCTTTTTCATTTGTCTACTATTACCTTTCCACCTTAAAATTTCGCAAATACTTTCTCTTGTTTACTTTGACGTATTCACTAAAAATTTTTTTTTTCAATATTAGACAACATTCTATTAACATAAAATATATTGCAGTTACCATAACTCCCAAATATATGTCAAAATAACATCAGTCATTTCTCAAGTCAATGTTCAATATAATATGTTAAACGAATTTAAATTATCACTCTTATAGTTGTAAGTAATGAAATGTTTTGTCTTTTGTCCATATCTAATCTTAATAAATTTACAGTTTTCTCCTGAAGAAGTCACCAAATAGTGACGAAATATTGAGACCTAGAACAAATAGAGTTTTATTTCATCTGACCGAATTGTCGTTATTCAAAAAATCACTATTTAACACAGTACGGTCGAAAATATTTGTACAAATATATATATATATATATATATATATATATATATATATATATATTCTATTGCCCGTTTTGATAGCTACTGTGTTATTCTTATAGAGTGCATTTACTGCTTTTAATAATCTTCGTGGAACTTCGATGTCTTCCATTGCTTCCCATAGCTTGGTTCTAGGCATCGACTCATATGACTTCTTAAGATCTACGAAAGTCAGATGGACGGATCCATTTTTGGCCGTTCTTTTTTCTATTAGTTGTTCGGCCGTGTAAATGTAATATAAGCATGCTTCCCCCGCTGTGAATCCTACCTAGTCTTCTCCGATTTTTAGACCAGAACAAAAAAACGTGTATTTTTGGATGTGAGAGGTGGCATTCGGATGTTTGCAGATAACGTTAGGTGACACCTTCAGTAATAATAATTGACTTATGCTCTTCCTCAAATATGCCCGGAGCATTAATAAAAAAATTAAAATATTTAAGAATTTCGAAAAACATCGATTTTTTTCTGCTTTCTTTGCTTATAACTTTAAAACGGTTCGTTTTGGTACAAAGTCGTGAAGAAATAACATAAAGATAATTGAATTTTGTATGATATACGACTGGTCAAAAATAACTTAAGGTATTACCTTTTCTGCAATATAGCAATAAATACAAAATAAGGGGGCAAAATACGCCTGTTGTTATTCAATGTTTCTTAACCACTTTGGTAGCACTTAGAACGTTAGTAATTCGCTTAGAAAATTCTTATAACTTACTTAAATGTTCTACCAAATTTCATTAAAATCGACCTAATAGATTTTGCATAATAAATATGCAATATAAATGTTTTTAAAAAAGTTCAAATTTTTTAAAGCTTTCTGAACAAAAAGCAGACCATTTAGAAGTTGGCTAATTTTTGTACATATCAAGAGGTGCTCTACCTATCTAATACTCTTTACAGAATTAAAATTGGATTATTTAAAGGGCCTCAGCAATGTTTTAAAATTATAAACAATTTTTTGGCTTATAAACAAATAGCTTTGTTTAACAATAAAAAAATTAATTTTTAGCAATGCAAATAATTAAAACCCGTTTAATTTGACTAAAACTTTCAACTGCTGTCAGCAGATTTGCTATTTTATTTTTTAATCAAAATTTACTCTCGTTCAAAAATTGCAATTTTTCGATTTTTTTAATGTTCCACCGCGTTTATCTCGAAAACTATGCATCCTACGAAAAAACTTGTAGGAACATTTTTTGCTTAGAATTACCCAAGAAATACAAAAAAAAATGTTTTATTTTGCGAAAAATCGATGTTATGTAATTCCTCAAGTTCTTTGTTTATAACAATCTTATCGACATCCGGATCAACTGTTACCCAAAAAATTCGTGTTCTACGGGTCAAAATACATCAAAAACTTGTGTAAGTCCATCTAAATAAAAGAGCCCGTAGCACCCACTCCTGGACACAGCACTAATTTGTTTATAAGCCAAAAAATTGTTTATAACTTTAAAACATTGCTGAGGCTGCTTAAATAATCCGATTTTTAAAAAAGGTTTGGATTGCAAAATTATTATGCAAAATCTAGTAAGTCAATTTTAATGAAATTTGGTGGACGGTTTTAGCACATTACAAAAATTTTCTAAGAGAATTAGGAAGGTTCCAAGTGTAACCTTAAGTGATGGAAAAATATTGAATAAGGACAGGCTTGTTTTGCCCCCTTATTTTATATTTATTGCTATTTTGCAGCAAGGGTGTTAAATTAAGACATTTTTAACCAATCGTATCTGATAGAAAATTTAATTATCTTTGTTTTATTCCTACACGACTTTGTTCCAAAATGAACTGTTTTAAAGTTATAAGCAAAAAAAAATGAAAAAAAAACGAAATTTTTTGAAATTTTTAGATATTCTATTTTTTTTATTAATGTTCCTGGCATATTTGAGAAGGAGCATAAGTTATTAACGAAGTTATCACCTAACTTTATCCGCAAAAATCCGAATGCCACCTCTCACATTCACCTAAAAACAGATCCTTCCTGGTCTATTTATCTTTTATCAAGATATCCAAATTTTTTAATAACAATTTTAAAGATTGATGCCTACATAAACGAAGAAGCAAAAAATTTATACCAAGAAGTTAAGAAGTCCAGGAAAACTAAAAAGAATAATACAAAGTATTGCAGAAACAAAGAAGGTTTACTCCTAGGTTAAAAACAGACCAACAAGAGAAACTAGAGGGAAATGAGATTTGTCATGAAGATTATTGAAGAAATAATAAGAGATATAAAAAATAACAAAAGGGCAAAATAAAGTGGTATACTATCTGACATGTTTAAGGGAAGTGGTGAAAGACTAAAAGAAAGAATATGCCGCTTGACATTAGCAGTTTGGTAAAAGGAAGAAATGTCGAAAAAAATAGTAACCTATGATTGTGGAACCTGGGTAATAACGAAAAGGGATGAAGCTTAACTCAGGACATTCACATGGAGAATCAGGAGAAACAACGAAGTTAATGAATTGAATGAACGTTACGATATTATACAATTTGTGAAAAGTCAAAGACTGTCATGGCTGCACTCAAAAAAATTTAGTTCGTAATATTGATTAACAGTGATTATTGAATAGTATTTCGTCGTAACAACAACTTAATTTTCTGTTTCAACGAACTTTTAGACATTGACTAATGTATTTGGTTACTGTCACAATGATTGAATAATAATTGTGAAAATAACTAGGGTACATTAATCAATAACATTCAATTTATTCAGCCAATAACTTAGTTTCGTATATTTAATAAATAATGTTATTTCTGGCAGCAACTCACTTTCATGATTTCGTAGATGACATGCAATTACCTTGGTTTATCGTGACAACGTACAGATTTCATTGAAACAATGTACAAATGTTGTTAATATAGAGTAATATGTGATTATTGTATAGATGTAAACTGATTGTTGTGACAACGAATGCATGAATCAATCTACTACTGCGTTTAGTAACCACAATCAATGCGTTCATGGTGACAATAAACGTAGTTGTTGAGAAAATAAATGTTTTGCTTGACCAGTTGAAATGTAACTCCTTTTCCTTATCGTGATACCCCTAACTTCTCTGTGTTACCATTGTTTAAAAAATAATTCTTTGTTAAACAATGCTGTTACCTCTGCCGAAGTGCCGAATAATAATTTCATTTTGTTTCCAAGTGTAGTCCGTAGTATAAGGAAGTTTTCGTGTGTCTATTATCGTGAAATTTCGGTCGAATTCTTTTTAATTTTTTTTCGAATCCTGAGAAAACTAATTAGTATTTTTGAAAATTTAAACGCAGTATAAAATATTACAGTATTATAGAGGATCTGAAGTCCCTGAGAACTTCTATAATGATGATTATTTTAATATGTCACAGGGGTGAAAAAGAGAAAATTTATTATGATTTTTAATTTCAAATATACCATTCAAAAAAAAAAAAAAATTGTTTATTCTAAGGGACTTTCAGCCCTCGGTAATAATGTAATATTTTATTCTGCGTTTAAATTTTTCAAAAATACTTATTAGTTTTCTCAGGATTCTAAAAAAATGAATGCGTTTAAAAAGAATTCGATGGAAATTTTGCACCTGCGCTCTCAAATAGGATTAAAGTGTTATACATTTTTGAAATCACTATTTCAAACGTTTTTAAATGAGCTGTCACATGATGTACTTTCCCATTTAAAAAAATCAAAGTTATGCCTGTCACCTGAAGAGGGATCGTGTAAAATTCGAAACATTGATGTTATAATATACTTTGATTATTTTAAAAATCGACCTGTCCCAGCGTTTTGCTTATGTGCTAAAAATAAATAAGTTAATAAGGTGGCAAGTGTAACACTTATTCCAGCGCACTGTATAAGTAAGTGAAATCATGATATGATTTCTCATATTATGAAAAATCACACAGTGTAAAGTCCATTAGGTTTAGGACAAAAAAGGGGGATTTAAAAAATTATTATTAATCAATATCATACATTGGGCTAATGCATTCAGTAATTATTAATATAAAATACGTTCATAGTAGGAATGAACGAAACTGATTGTAAGAATTAATAGATTTGCTTGTAAGAATAACCGTATTTATTGTGGGAATGAACGGAATTGATTGTAAGGATAAACGGAAATAATTGTAGAAATAAACGAAATACGTTAGGAGAAATAACACTGTTATTGACACAACGAATAGTCTTCGTCGGTCAATTAACGACGTTGTTGTTTCAATGAATAATGTTCGTTGACTCAATGAACAGA
Organism: Diabrotica virgifera virgifera; assembly: GCF_917563875.1. Classification (NCBI taxonomy): domain Eukaryota; kingdom Metazoa; phylum Arthropoda; class Insecta; order Coleoptera; family Chrysomelidae; genus Diabrotica; species Diabrotica virgifera. The sequence goes on from NC_065446.1 coordinate 100,815,771, forward strand.
GTTCGTAATATCAATAAAGTGATATTATGGTATACATAATGAATGTTCATCCATTCAATAAACGTAATACATTGGCTCAACTAACTAAAATATTGAATTGATGAACATCGCTTTGCTGTTCCAATAAAACCAAGAATTGGACAAATTTTAAATACCTATTGCGTTTGTTGTCTGAACTAACGTTTTTATTGATATTACGTACCTTTTTCTTTGAGTGTGGGACATGTTCAGAGGCAAGACGACGCAAAAACAACAAAAAAAATATAACAATGGAAGCCGATAGGAAGGCGAAAAAAAGGAAGGTCCAGGACGAGATGGTTGGATGACGTATGGAGAAGAAAGGCACAAGAGAGATCCGAATGGAAAGACAGACAGGCAAAGACCCATCTAGGGTTATGATGCCAAAAGAAGAAGAAGAAGAAAAAGGAACTTACAAAAAAAATTAATAATTGAACTACTTACTTGACATGTATCTTCTCCTACTTCTCCTTTAACACATATCATCATATTACCGTTAATACCCTTTGGAAGATAGGAACCCTTGGCATCGTTGTAAGAATTGTTGCATTCTTTTGTTCTGATTTCTTTTAAATTATCTTGTAGGAAAAAGTTACTACTTTCTCCAGAATATTCTATTTTGCCCCAACCAGAAGCTATCATATTTCGTTCTACAAGAGATAGAGGGTAATATTATATAGTACGCATTGTTTATAGTTGATAAGAGCAAAGAGATAATATATAAGGACAGCTCAATGTAGACAAGACGAAAACGGCGGGTTGGTTGGGAAAAATATTTCCATAAGATTTTTTTGCATAATCACATTCGTGAGACATCCCAGAATAAGGTTCAAGAAGTCGCCCACGTGAAAAGTGGTCCAAATTTTTTTTAACAATTTTTTTTAATCAAATTGCAAAAATCAATGTTTTTGGCCAGACAATTTTTTTAGGTTTTTTGGGCCATTCTAGATAAAAAAGGTCTCTTAAAATTTTTCTTTAAAGTTGGTCATATTCGAGTTATAAACAATTTAAAATTGAAGAAAAAACGAAAAATGGCGATTTTCAAGGCTTAATAACTCAGTTAAGAGTTGTTATTATGAAAGTCAGAAAGTGACTAAATCAAAGTTTAATGCCCCCCCTACAAGATGCTGAAGAAATTTTTGTCATTATTTTATTACTAAGCTGTTATTTATAAGTAATAATAATGAGCACCATGCACGTGTTAGGCGACCGTAAATGCTGAGTGCGAGAGAGATGCCATTCCGGCAGTCAAATTGTGCATCTTACTTGCACTCACATTTACAGCCGCGTCAATACGATCTAACCGCCCATTGACCCCATTGTTATTAATTAAAAATAACAGCTTAGTAATAAATTTATAACACAGATTTCTTCAGGATCATGTAGCGGAGGCTTTAAATTTTGATTTAGTCGCTTTCTAACATTCATAATAATAATTTTTAACCGAGTTATTAAGTCTTAAAAAGGGTTATCTTCGCGTTTTTCAAATTTTAAATTGCTTATAACTCGAAAAAGATCAACTTTAGAGAAAAATTATAAGAAACCTTTTTTGTCTAGAATGGTCCAAAAAACCTAAAAAAAATTTGCCCGAGCCAAAAATAACGATTTTGGCAATTTGATAAAAAAATTGTTAAGAAAAATTGAACCACTTTTCACGTTGGCGACTTCTTAAACCTTATTCTGGGATGTCTCACGAATGTGATTATACAAAAAATCTCATGGGAATATTTTTCTCAACGGACCCGCCGTTTTCGCCTTGTCTATAAGAATAACGGTATAAAAGCTCTTTCAAATAATTAGGAGCTCATTTTGACAGGAAATTAAAATGACAGAATCATAATCCACAGAGACAGTTTCTTGGAACATTTTGGATGTGTAAAAGTATCTTTGGCATTACCCAGGTTCAGATCATAGGTAAAAGGAGAGAAAATAGAAAAATATATCAACTGAGGCACGAGTCGAAAGCTCGAAACAATTGGAAGAGATAAAATAGGATGGTACAATGGTTTCGAGAAAGAAGACTGTTGCAATATTATATTTCTTTCTTATTTCTCAAAATCAAGTTCCTGAAATGTTATGTGTATCCTGTATTACTATATGGATGTGAAACCTGGATTATGAATGCTCAGAATATCTTGGGTTCAACGCATTTCAAACAGAGAAGTCTTGAACAGAGTAGTCAAGGCGAAGGTTACTTAATCAAGATGATAAAAGCAAAGAAAACTTGAATATCTCTGGCATATAATGAGAGGTAGCAGATACTGGATGCTGCAGTAAATACTCAACGGAAAGATCGACGGAAAAGAGGAATTGGTAGGAAGATATATTCATGGCTCCGAAACCTTCGTCAATGGACTGGCTTATCAGTAGATCAACTATTACATGCCGCGCGAGGTCGAGAGGGATATCGGCAAATTATCATGGAAGCTACCCACGCCTAAAATTTGGACACGGTACTTAAAAAAGAAGAAGAAAATAATGAACCAGTACCGGTATTATAAGAACACTTTATATAATTATTAAATGTACTTGCCAATTTTTTTTTGTGTCACGGTGACAGGAAAATACAGCGTGTTTTTTTATGTTCGTTCATGGGTAATCTTTCATTTTTTCTATTATAATTTTGATTATTTTGACGAGATTTTCCGTAGGACTATATGTTTTATAGCATTAACATTTAGCAAAATCTATAAAAGTCACTATCAAGGCTGCATTCTTCTTTTTAATTTGCTCTTATAATAATTCTTGCCGTTGAAAATTGGTCGGATACAGGATATTCCAATCCTGAAACCTGCTTGTTTATTACATAACATCGTTATTTCTCTCCAGTTTTCGCATACTTATCATCATCATCATGGCTTATTCACTCCTGGCGGAGTGTTTGTCGCCTTTTGGGCTCTCTGATTCATTTGTTGCAGAGAATCAGTCCGCTGTTGTTTTTTATTATTATAGCAGCGTGTGTGACTTGGCCCTATCTACAATTTTCCTCCATTCTTTCCGGTCCTTACAGAGCTCCTTCCGATTGTAGATTCTCAGCTTCTTTATCTCTCCTAAGACTTGATCTCTCCATCTTGTTTTGGGTCTTCCCTTTGGTCTCTTTGTTGTTGGTCTCCAGCCAGTTATTCGCTTTAGCGTAGAGTCTGGGTTAGCTCTTTCTGCGTCTCCCAGCCACCTGAGCCTTTGCGCCTTCACGAACTTGATTGTGTCTTCACCCTGGATGACTTCTTTAATTTCTTCATTAGATAGTCTTCTAAATTCGCCTAAACTTATCCTCACCGGTCCCATTATTCGTCGAACTATCTTTCTCTCTAAGATTTCTAACCTCATTTCATCTTTTTGTGTTAGGCACATCGTCTCTGCACTATAGGTGATCACTGGCCTGATTGCAGTCTTGTAAATTTTTAATTTAGTTGTCTTACTAATGTGCTTTTCTTTCAAGAATTGTTGGTAGTTCCAGTAGGTTTTATTACCCAGTAGGATGCGTTCATTTATTTCATCCGTTCAATCATTTCTGCCATTCACCATAACTCCCAAGTATTTGAAACGGTGTACTCTTGTATTGATGTTCGTATTCTCTCTTGAACACTTGAGGTATTTCGTTTTGCTTTGGTTTATTACTAGCCCTCTCTTCTTTGCTTCTTTATCTAGTATTAATATTATATTCTGCATGGTTTTTAAATCTCTAGTAACCAGTGCAATATCGTCTGCATACGCTATCAGTTGGGCTGAAGATTCGACAATCGTTCCCATAATTTTGGCTACTCTTACTGCCCCCTCTATGGCAATGTTAAATAATGTTGTTGGCAGGGAGTCTCCCTGGCTGACACCTACCTCCATTTGTACTTCATTTGACGGGCCTTCCCTTGTTAAGATTCGTGCCTTGGATTCCTTCATCGTCATTTTCGTGAGACTTACTAGTTTTTCTTGAATGCCTAGTTGATTCATATCCGTAATTAGCTCCTCTCTTATTACACTGTCAAAGGCTTGCTTGTAGTCAATAAACAGTATATGTAGATCCATTCCGTGCTCGTAACTTTTTTCGACGATTTGCGTTACAATGTGTATTGCATCTATTGTTGACTTACCTTCTCTGAATCCATGTTGGTATTCACCTATTTTTGTTCTCGTTTCTTTTTCTATTCTTTGTCTGATCAAATTAGTTAATATTTTGTACATTGTATTTAATGTCGTGATTCCCCTGTATTTAGTTCATTTCGTCTTGTCGCCTTTTTTAGGGATTGGTGTTATCAGACCGCAATTCCAATCGTTCGGCATGCGTTCTTCTTCCCATATTCGTTCTATCAGCTTGTGGATTCTGTGGGCTAGTTCCTCTCCCCCTTTCTTGAAGAAGTCATTTATAATGTCATCTGGTCCTGCTGCTTTCCTTGTCTTTAATCTGTTTATAGTCGTCACTACTTCGCTGTATGAGGGAGGCTCTGATTGTTCTCCCTTGCTATTTTCTGTTTGTTCTTCATTTTGTGCATTTTCAGCATCGCCTTTACTTTTGAACAATTCTCTATAGTGTGTTTCCCATTCCTTTTTTCCAATATTTGCCGGTATCTTTTTCTTATTCTGTGATTTTATGTGTTTATATAATCTTGCATTATCATTACTATTAGCTTCGAGTTCCAGCAGTAAGTCTTCAATCCGTTTCTTCTTTTTAGTTCTGCAACATTTGTCTGACTCTTTCTTCTTCTCTTTATAGTGTAGGAGATCTTGTTTCCCTGTGGCCACCCACCTGTGTCTTGCTTTGTCCTTGTCTTTACTAGCTTGCTCGTATTCTTCATCGTACCAATCCTTTCTTTTATTGTCTTCCATTAGTACTATCGTCTCCTCTGCTGTTGTTAAGATACTATCTTTTATGTTTTTCCATGTTTCATCTATGTTCGATGGTTTTAGGACTAGTAGTTTTTCTTCCAACTTAGTGCATACTTTCGCATACTTATACACCACATTTTTTGGATCGCTTGATTAGTTGATTAGAATCCCATTATTTAATTTTCTGGTCTGGCGGAGGTTCTTCAACCCAAATATCTCCTAATAGTGGTGCTATTAGCTCCCTCTGTCCAGCTTTTCACAATTCTGTTGGGATATCATTATTTCCCGCTACTCTCTTGTTCCTCAGGTGTTGGATTGCTTCAGTGATTTCTGTCTTTGAAGGTGTCTCCACATTTACCTTTAGGTAGTTTTCATCCGGCTCTACGCCATTATCCTGTTGCAAACACAGCTCATTTTTTTCTTCTGTTATAAGTTCTCTGTAGTACTCTTGCCCCTTTCGGGGTTGATCTTCTGTTGTTGTAAGCATCGATCCTTGTTTACCTTTTAGTGGTTTGTCACTGTTATTGTAATTCTTTTTTGCAAAACGTTTAGTGGTTGTATATAGCTCTCTTAGATTGTTCGTTTTAGCTACCTATACAAAAAAAGATACTCGACAAAAATACTTACCATGACTAAATCTTTTAGATTGTAAACAAGCTGGATAGACAAATGGAGAACGAAGAACGTAATTCTCTAGTTGTATAAGTGCAATATCATTATATTTTATTGACTGCGTATAGTTGGGATGAGGTATACTCTTCAGTATTTTAAAATCTTGTGGATCAGCCTCGTCTTTATCTGAAGAAATACCAAAGTCGCCTAAATGTACCCATTTGGCTTCTCCACTAAAAAACAGTAAATTAACAGAATTAAGCTTAAAAACATGAAAGGCTGATATATATTAGGACGAGGACGTCGACGACATGGTAACGGTAACCGGTGAATTGCTCGAACGCAATTGCTCGAAATCAATTGCTCGAAATCAACTGATCGGAAACGAAAACGCCGTAAAAATGAGTGGCGCATACAATATTCTAGCTACAAAAGATCTGATAAGAATATTACGTAGCGCGAAAATGTATTTTCATTTTGATGCAAAGTAAAATGTTATTCTAGTTTTATTTTAAAGGAGTTTTTCATAATATTTGCTAAATTTGAAGTAAAACGCGCCACAAAAGAGTAACTTTGATACAGTTAATTTTAAAGCCCTTTTGTGGCGTGTTTACTTCAAATTTAGCAAATATTATGAAAAAATATTTTGAAATAAAACTATCTTTTGTAGCTGGAATATTGCATGCGCCACTCATTTTTACGGCGTTTCGCGGTTTTTTATTCTTGAATCAGGAGTTTTTCAAAGTTATTTATAAATTAAATGTATGAAGTTGAATGCAATGTGTCTCGATTACACGTTACGCTTTCTAATGGTCGATTTTGTCGCATTACCTCCCAAAAATGATCTAGTGTACATCGAATGTATATACACTAGATTTCTTTCTATTCGAAATAGATTGAAAAAAAAATATTGAGGTGGCCGGTAAATGAACTCTGATTTCCCGTTGCCCGATCAAATTTAACGTGGTAACCACTACAACTACATAAACCATTTCGGTGATAATGGTTAGTTGGATTCTACTTTTGTAGCTTAATAACTTCTAAACGGCTTAACCGATTTTGATCACTAAACATGAGTTTGAAACGTATTGACAATTAGTATCTGATGCATCTAAGGTAAAGTATGATAACTGAAGGTATTACAGGCATTATTGAGCTTAAAAACTGTTTTCCCATAGGAAATAGACTTTATCATATTTATGAAGCCTTTAACTTAAAAATTCGAATTTTACCGGATATGGGGTATACACCGTTAGATGTGCATACAGCCTGTCTACAAATGCTCAGTTATTGGCGCAATTCGTAGGTTAAAATTTTGAGTAATTGTCGAAAAACCAAAATTTTCAAAGTTTAGTTTTTCGGCTATACTGAGCGGTGTGTATGTCTGATCCTGACGGCTTAGACTCCATTTGAAAGCTTAACTTAACACTATTGATTTGTTATATTTGCGGTTCTCCTGTATTTTCTTGAACCGAAGATAATATATACCCCCAAAAAAGATGCCGTTTTGTACCTACCAAGTCCTATAGCTGGCTTATGGGTGGTCAAAAGTCACAAACTACACCGGTTCTGAATCGGCCCTGACCCCCTCTTTAAACACAGAAAAAAAAATTCAGATCGTTTTAACTTTTCCACATACATACATACATATTCACAAACATTTTCCCTTTTTTTTTAAAATAAAAATTGAGTCATATTTATGAGCTCAGTAACTTTTGAACAGTATAACCGATTTTCAAAATTAGACATGTGTTGGAAAGATAATGATCAGTACTGTGACAAGACGCAAAGGACGGACTTAAATTTTCGAAATTTTTGGAAGTTTTGGGGACGAGAACGAAAAACAGACCCTAAATAGGAAGGGCCGTAAAATCCACACCCTTGGACCAAAATGGATGGTTGACTTATGGATGGGTGAGTCTTTTGCTGAACTTTAAGGTAGGATTTGGCCCAATTTTCAATTCACTCAGATTTAGAAAATCGAAAATTTCGTGTATATATAGTGTCTTGTGTAGGGGGGTTGTGCGCCACTGGCGAGAACTGCCGTTCTCTTGGGATAAATAGTATAAAAAATTATGCTAAAAAAATATTTATTACAAATCTGAAATATCTTTGAACTTTGGAACTAAAAAGGAAAATCACGATTTTGATTTAGTCTCATTATGATAATTAGGGATTATGATAATTTCCAGGTATTAGGGAAGGTTTAAAATCATTACCTTAATTTTATCGAAGATTGGCTTCGCGGATTCCAAAATGAGGGAAATAAACACTAAAAAAATAATATTTATATGATTATCTACATTAGTGCAGTTACTGAAGGTGGATATGAGCTATTACCTCCGATTTCGTTGAACCTCCATCGATTTGCAAAAAATTTGGTGAGTGGTTAGAAGGTACCTCAAAGAACAAAGGTGACATGGTGCCAACTTGTGCTTTTACCCTGGGGGTGGACGCCACCCCTTCTAGAGGGTGAAAATTATTTTATTAAGAATAACCCGATAATTCGATATACCGACAAATTCTAAGCAAAATTTGTTATATAAAGTTATTAAAATAAATCAAAACTTTTTGAGTTATTAAAGATCAAAGACTTTAATTTTTCTTTAGAAAAATGCATGTTTTTAATTGATTTTTCACAAATAACTCAAAAACTATAAGTTTTTATAAAAAAGTTCTAATTGCCAAAATTGAAGCTAATAAAAAATGAAATAAACTACTTTCTAAAAAAACCTTTTAATGTTAACTACACAGAAGTTAGATAGGTAATTGAATGTATATTTTTTTCGGCGAGCACCCAAGTCTAAATATTCAAGCCTAAATAACGGGAAAATGATGCATTTTATGACATAAACTTATTAAACATTGGTCAAAGTACTTAGAAATATCTATCAAATGAGCTCCCGAACGAGTCGATAGCATTAAAATTTATGCTCCAAGAATTGTTCAAAATTTATCTTTTAAAAATTTTTCCAAAAATGTTGGTGTGTTTTTTAAATAACTCCGTTAGTTTTTGCGATATCAGATTCACCTAAACACCATTTGAAAGTTAGTTCCAATGGCTATTAAGCGATGTTAAATTTAATCTCTTAAACCCCTTACTTTTTTTTTAAATAAAAGGTAAAATGGACCCGGTTACATGGTTCTTGCAGCAAAATTTGAGCTTTAAACGTTTCTATCTCAGTTATCCAGGATCCAGCATCCAGGAAACATTAGATGCAAAACTAATCCCACAACAAGCAGGCTTCAGACCAGGTAAATCATGCACAGGCCAAGTGCTGAACCTAACAGAGCATATAGAGGAGGGATTTGAGCAGAGGGAGATAGTGGGAGTAACCTTGATAGACCTCACAGCGGCCTACGATACGATAAACCACAGAACCTTGCTAACTAAGATCTATAACACTGTGCTGGACTATGACCTGGTAAATATCATTAGATCATTGTTGTGTAATAGACGCTTCTACGTTGTGATAAATGGAAAGAAGAGCAGATGGAGAACCCAAAAAAATGGCCTACCTCAAGGAAGCGTTCTGGCGCCGTCCCTATTTAACATATACACCAATGACCAACCAATGCACCCTCGGACTGAGAGTTTTGTGTACGCTGACGACCTTCGTATCGCCGTAAAGGGGAAAACACTCACACAAGTAGAGTCGGCAATGGAAGAGGCTTTAACATGATGTCAGCTTACTACGAACAAAACTCATTAAAGCCAAACCCTACTAAAACCCAAGTATGTGCATTCTACCTCAACAACCATCTGGCGCATGTAAAACTAAATGTTTCTTGGGAGGGACAACGCATGGCACATACTGATAGGCCCAAATATCTTGGAGTGATACTAGACCGGTCACTAACGTATAAATTCCACTGTCAGAGCACAAGAGAAAAGGTTTCTACGAGAAACAACCTTCTCCGGAAACTTGTAGGGAGCAAGTGGGGTGCAAACCCCCAGGTTTTAAAGTCAACAGCTGAGGCCTTATGTTTCTCAACAGGGGAATATGCTTGTCCCGTCTGGGGTAGATCTAGACACGCCCAACAAGTCACCACGGCGTTAAATAAAACATGTAGAATATTTACCGGTTGTATGAAGCCTATCCCTCTACCATTACTGTACTGGGCAGCTGGATTCGCATCACCAGACGACCGTAGATGCGTCTCACAATATGTGGAGAAGTTCAGGCAAACTTTCGATGAAAGGCACCAATTATACGGGTTTGACGAACCGCCAGGAATCAGCCGACTTAAATCAAGGAAAAGGTTTATGAGAAATGTCAGCGTCGAACCACCCGAACTGTTCCCCCTACATCCAGAACGACCTAATGGAATGAACCTGGACTGGAGAACCTGGCGGACACTCAACCGAATACGCACAGGTGTTGTCCCTGTAAAACAGAACCTTATTAAATGGGACATCAAGACAGATAACGACGCACTTTGTGAATGTGGGGAAATACAGAGCGTGGAGCATCTGAGAGTATGCAGACTTTGCCCATCACAGTGTACCCTCGATGATTTATGGCTCCCAAATACAAAGGGTGTAGAAGTAGCCCGATATTGGGCAGAAAAACTGTAGTCGGATCCAGACGCGAAAAAGTAAAGTAAGTATCTCAGTTAATTTTTATCCTACTTACAGAAATAGTATAGAAGGTAAAATATTTGTTACAGAAAAATTACAGAAAAATTTGGTTACATATTATTATTTACGTATATTGAGTATTTTTGGAGTTATTATAAAAAAAATGAAAATTACGATAATTTTAAAAATTCTGATTTTTTTTTTGTTATATCTTTTTGTCAAAAATATGCATTCTAAACCGGTCAAAATTGTTGAAATGATTACTTATGCTAATAAAAAGAAATTCTTGTAAGGAGTACAATAAATTATAATTTTTGTGGAAATGACATATGTTTTATTTTTCATTTCTTACTAAAAAATTCAAAAGGGTTCTGTTATTGTCATCATAAGTTGCTTAATTTTGAAGCTATTAAATTCTTCTGGTGCTCATTTGATAGGTACTCTGCAGTGCTTTGACAAGTGTTTGGCAGATATATTTTATAAAATGCATCGTTTTCCCGCTATTTAAGCTTGAATACTTAGATTTGAGTACTCGTCGAAAAAAATATACATTCAATTACCCATAACTCACTTTGAATTAATATTATTTTAGTTCTTTTTGTGAGTAGTGTATTCAATTTCTTATTATCTTCAATTTTGGTAATAATATATTTTTTTAAAAAGCTTATAGTTATTCAGTTATACGTGAAAAATAGCTTTAAAACATGCATTTTTTTGCGAAAAAATTAAATTTTTGATTTTAAATAACCCAAAAAGTATTGATTTATGTTAATAACTGTATACTATAACAAATTTTGCTTAGAAATTGTTCCTCTATCGACTTATGGTACCTATTATTTTTAATAAAATAATTTTCACCACGAGATGGGGTGGCATCCACCCCCAGGGTAAAAGCGCAAGTTAGCGTCATGTCACCTTTGTTCCTTGAGGTATGATCTAAGTACTCACCAGTTGTCATGAAAATTGATGAAGGTTCAACGAAATCGGAGGTGAAAACCTTCAGTGACTGCACTACATGGAATATTACATAAATTGTCATATTAAACGTATCTTTCTTATGTATATTTAGGTATATATTTTGCATTATTGTGAATAAATATTTGGATAAATATGTAATTTTCTTTTTTATTCGAGCAATTTGTATTTCGAGCAATTTTCATGTCGAGCAATTCGTTATCGAGCAAATGATTTCGAGCAATTGATTTCGAGCAATTGCATTCGAGCAATTAACCTAGAATCAGACGACATGACTGTCTTACGGGGCACGTTGAAGAATCGTCTGATATAAAAAGCATTGTCTAGTTTATCATACAACGGAACGGGGCGACTCCGGGGACATGCTGCAACGTGCGCTTTCCATTGTTCTACAGCACGTATCGTGCACGACCCGTCCTAACATAAGTCAGCCTTAATTAAGTTAAAAAGGATTAATATAAGACCAAATAAAATATAAGAAAAACAAGCAGACCTACGAAGAAAAATTTCTAAGAAGCAAAACGAGTCTTGGGAAAGACACTGCCAAGAATAAATACTTATCTAGGAAGAACTAGAAGTAGAGAAAGCTGGAAACTAATACAAAATTTGAGAACAGAAAATTTTAAAGACTTAATATAAAGCATAAAAGACGAGGAAGTGTATTTCAAAAAAGTCACTCACACTCACAGAACCTGTTCCACAATTAAAACTTCCCCTGTTCCAGTGTTGCTGTGCATCAAAGTTTGTCCGACTAGACACCGTTAAGCTACTTTTTTTGGTACGCGTGATCCAGGTCTAGTAGTAAAATGTGAATGAACAAATCACTAAAGGTATTATTAAAATCTATAACATTCAAATTTACTTTTATGCAGGTTTCACTAAAATATAAAATTATATCAAAATAAACCTTAATTGGGACCATTTTCCTGGTAACACCTTCGTGGCTTCTAAAATTTGCCAAATGAATGCCGGAGCAAAGAAGGCTGACGGAAATCTAATAACAATTGCATTTCACCTCTCGCCTGTCCAACGCGCAATATTCATTTCGTTGCAAAAGGGCACCAAAAGCCGTCTTATATTTCAGTTCGTTCAAAGAGCGTCATAAACACCCCAACCGGTTTCAAACTTTCTTAGGTTCTTCTTCTTAACGTCCCATCTCCGCGACGGAGGTTGGCAATCATCATGGCTATTCTGATCTTAGATGCTGCTGCTCTGAATAGTTCGGTTGATGTGCATCCGTACCATTCCCCCAAGTTACGCAACCACGAGATTCGTCTCCTTCCTACACTTCTCTTGCCCTGGATTTTCCCCTGTATAATCACCTGAAGTATGTTGTATCTCTCATTACGCATAACATGCCTCAGGTACTACAGCTTTCGTGTCTTGCTGGTTTCCAATATTTCCAGTCTTTTGTTGACTCTTCTCATGACTTCGTTGTTTGTTATATGCTCGGTCCATGATATCTTCAGGATTCTTCTATACACACCCACAGTTCAAATGCTTCCAACTTTTTAGTAGTCGATGCGTTAAGTGTCCTTGCTTCTATCCCGTAAAGAAGAGTCGAGAAAATATAACACCTTGCCAGCCTAACTCTCAAGTCTAATTTCAGTTCTCTTGCACAAAATACCTTTCTCATTTCATTGAAGTTTGTTCTTGCTTTCTCTATTCGAACTTTGATTTCTTTGGAGTAATCGTTTTTGTGATTAATTATTGTGCCAAGATAGTTGTAGTTCTCTACTTGTTCTAAAGTTTTACCTTTAATTGTCAGGCTTTCATCATTATTTTGGGTTTTTGATATCCTCATAAATGTAGTTTTCTTGATGTTTATTGATAATCCATATTCTTCTCCATACTCAACTATCTTATTAGCTTTTGAAGGTCTTTAAGGTTGTCCACTATTATGATAGTATTGTCCGCATATCTAGTGTAGTTAATTGGCGTTCCATTTACCTTTATTCCTGCTGTTTCTCCCTCAAGAGCTCTTTTCATAATTTCTTCAGATTATACATTGAATAGTAGTGGTGATAGTACACACTTCTGTCGCACTCCTCTTTTAATTTCGAACTCTTCTGATGTGTGTTCGTTAATGCGTATGTGTGCTTGCTGTTTATAATATAGATTTGTTATAATTCGAAGGTCATTGTATTGTAATTGTTTTGCTTTGAGGACGTCCATTAGCTGTTTGTGGCGGACTTTATCGAAAGCCTTGTTGTAATCTATAAAACAGACGTACATATCCTGGTTCACGTCCAAGCATCTCTGCATTAGTACGTTGAATGTAAAGAGAGCTTCACGGGTACCTACGCCTCTACGGAATCCAAATTGGGTTTCTTCAATATCCATATCAAGTGTTTGGTAAATGCGTTTATGAATGATCTTTAAAAGATTTTAAGTGTGTGAGACATCAGGCTTATGGTGCGGTGGTCGGTGCATTCTCTAGCATTTTTCTTTTTTAGGAGACAAATAAATGTTAAGGTCAACCATTCATTGGGTATGTCACCCGACTGATAAATTTCATTAAAGAGCTTTAAGTGGACATCTATGTACTCATTTTCTATTATTTTAAGGTTATCAATAGGCAGTTGATCTGGCCCCGGGCTTTTTCCGTTACTGGTGTTATTTAGTGCATACAATAGTTCTTCCTTTGTAATTTCTACACTTGTGTCTCTGTTTTCGAAAGATATGTCTTGTAGGTTTCCTCTTTCGTCGTCGAAAAGCTCTTCCATATATTCTTTCCATCGTTTTAGCTTTTCGTCAGTCGTTATAATAGTGTTTCCTATTTTATCTAAAAGAGTTGTGTTGTGGTTTCTTTTTTGCAGCAGGGCCATTTCTTTAACCTTTTTATGCAGGTTGAATATATCGTATTTGTTCTGAAGATCTTCTATCTCTTTACATTTTTCCTCACAATAAGTTTGTTTTGTCTCTCTTATCTTTTTTCTGATTTCATTGTTAATTATTTTGTAATTGTGATTGTCTTTGTTCTTGGCTTGTCTTCGTTGGTCCATCATGCCGAGTATCTGGTCGGTCATCCAGTTGTCTCTCTTTCTTATCGGTTCTTTTAATATCTCTTCGCATGGAACAAGTAGGCAATTTTTTAGTGTTTCCCATTGATGGTTTATCTGGTAGGTGTTAGTATCTAATTTATCAAGGTTTTCGTATATTTTCTGTTGAAATTTGTTTTTTATATCAACTTATTTCAGTTTTCTAACATCTATATTTGGAGTTCTTTGGGGTTTTCTAATACGTTTAAGCTTAAGCGTGACATTAGCGATTAGTGGGTTATGGTCTGATGTAACATCTGCTCCTGGATATGTTTTAACGGATTTGATGGTGTTACGATATCTCTCTTTAATCAGTATATAATCGATTTGGTTTCTTACCACTTTTTCCGGTTTATCTGCTGGTGAGCGCTATGTATATAACCGTCTCAAAGGTAATTTAAAGAACGTGTTTGTGATTATTAGATTTTGTTCTTGGCAGAATTTTATTAGACGATCACCTCTATCGTTACGTTCCCCTAGTCCTTGATCTCCCATTATGGTTCCAGCAATTCCCTTGCCGACTTTTGCATTAAAATCGCCCATAACTACCGTGATTTCCCTGCTCTTTGTCATTTTCAGTGCATCTTCTTAGGTTATCATCAGATAATGTATATTGTACAGTAAGGGAAAAACCTTTACTGTATCCAAAAAATGTATATAATTTAGACATAGTTACGTCGTTACAGAAGGTGTTGTTTCTATAATCACAAACAAAGCGAAGGTTGATTGATAGAGTTTGTTTGGGTAACCTTGCAAGTAAGTAACGATACTCACGTACCGTTTACTTTCAAAGTCCAAAATAAAGAATGATATAAAAAGCCCGAAGAGGGGCAAAATAGATTATTAAGATTACTATTATAGTAGCAGTCGTGCGAGATGGGTGTCTGAACGACTACCCCGCGAAACAATATCTTCTTAACCTTACGTTTATGGATGTTGTAAACTTTATAAAAGTATAGTTTAGAGTCAGTGTTTTCCTAAGTTCCGATAGTTGGCTCTCTTTCCGTTCCTTAAGAACCCAACACGACAATGTATGACTTTCTCTGAACGTTTTATTTGATAATTTTAACGGAAAATTATGAGATAATTGCGCTGACTGACGTGGTTGAATGAGGGTATTTACGACACTGAATTGTTCGACACAAGGTACACAGTGTTTAGGAAGGATAGGTCAGACCATAGACTGCGAGGTGGTGGTGTACTCTTAGCAATCAAAAATGAACTACCTTGTGAACCTGTTGATGTTACCTGTGATAGTGATTTTGTAATGCTTAAGGTGAATTTAAAAAACTTTTCCCTCTATGTTTCTGTTGTGTCTTTTACACCTAATGCTGATGTTATGATGTATGAAAATTATTTTAAATTGTTTGAGAATATTTTATTATCAAAAAACTCAAATGTGATGTTATTAGGAGATTTCAATTTACCCCATTTTGATAATAATAGCTTTATAGATTGTGGTAAAAATGCGCTGATGCAGCAATTTCTTAATATTAATATCTTGCAACAAATAAATAAGGTTCCTAATTTTATGAATACATTTTTAAGTCTTGCTCTGACTAATATAGATGTATGTACTGTGGCAAGGTCTGACTGTCCATTAGTGGCTGAAGATGTGTATCACCCTGCTCTCATCTATAGTGTTGTAAGTGAAATAGCTGAGTTACCAGACAACAAAAAGGTATATGCATACAACTATGCTCAAGGTAACTACTGGCATCTTTATCATTTAATTTTTCAATACAACTGGTCCTCATTATTCTTATGTCTGGACATTAGTAATGCTTTTAATGTTTTTTATAGTGAAATGTACACATTTTTGAATTGTTCTATACCTAAAACCAAAATAAGGGCCAGCAATTATACTTCTAAGTTTCCGTACTGGTTCTCTCATGATTTGATCCATAAAATTAAAAAGAAAAATAGTCTTCGTCGTTTGTGCTCGTCAACTAAGAATGCTGAATTTCAGCTGTTAAGAAGTGATATTAAAAATCAAACCAAATATGAGTATAATTTATATAAACGTTCACTTGAAAACTATCTAGTTGCTGAACCAAACAAATTCTGGACCTTCTTTAAGTCAAAATATAATAATAGTAGAATTCCTATAGAAATGACATTAAATAACTCCAAGTTTAATACACCTTTTGATATTGCAAGTGCATTCGCCAAATATTTTGCATCAGTATATGACACATCCGACTGTACACATTGTCACTCTCACAGTACTGAGTGGGGTTCATTTACCTTTAAACATATCACAGAATTGGATGTTATAAATAGTATCAAAAAACTTAAACCCAAAAAATCTACAGGCCCTGATGAAATACCACCCTATATCTATAAGGAATTGGCAGAACCCTTAGCTAAACCTCTGGCGTTCTTGTTTAATATGTCGATTGAACAGGAATATTTCCCAGATATCTTAAAAATGGCAACAATTTCTCAATACATAAAAAAGATAAAAAAATGACATCCAAAACTATAGACCTATCAGCCTGTTAAATAGTATTGCTAAGATTTTTGAAGGAATTCTTTATGAGGATATATACACTCATGTTAAGAGTAAAATTAGCAAATCCCAGCATGGTTTTGTAAGTGACAAATCAACAGTGACAAATCTCTGTGTTTTTTTCTGAACATATTACTAAGGCTATTGAGGCAAGGGAGCAGTTGGAAGTTCTCTATACTGATTGTGAAAAAGTATTTGATAAGGTCAATCACTGTATTCTTTTAAATAAACTGGTAGAGTTTGGATTCTCAAGAAAAGCTTTTAATTTATTAAAATCTTATTTGTCAGATAGGAAGAACACAGTTAAAGTAGGTAATTGCTTTTCCCACCAATTTGTGTCATCCTCGGGAGTTCCACAGGGGAGCAAACTTGGACCATTGCTCTTCATTTTATTTATTAATGACTTGCCAGACTGTATTAAATCTTGTAACAGCTTAATGTATGCCGATGATTTTAAACTTTTTAAAACCATCTCTAAAGAAAGATGTAGATAAATTGCAGGATGATTTAAGGTCAGTTACTCAATGGTTCAACAATTCGAAAATGACTCTTAACGTTAAAAAGTGCGCAGTAGTCTCATATACTCGGAAACTTAATAGTATTATTGAAGATTATTGTATTAATGTAGCAAAGATTTAACATTAGCTCTTAAAGTACGCCTAACAAAATGTTACGTATATAGTGTAGTATACTATGGACTGGAATCATGGACGTTAAATGTAGAGACAATGAGACGACTTAACGCCTTTGAAATGTGGACGTATAGAAGAATTATGAGGGTTTCCTGGGTAGATAGAGTTACGAACAATGAAGTACTGAGAAGAATAGGTAAAGAGAAGGAAGTTGAACTTACAATTAAAGAAAGAAAACTACAGTACCTCGGACATGTGATGCGGGGCGAGAAGTATGGCATCCTGCGACTCATAATGCAGGGAAAGATAGATGGCAGAAGAAGCATCGGCAGAAGACGAATTTCATGGCTGAAGAACCTGAGAGAATTGTTTGGATGCAGCTCAAAACAACTATTTAGAGCTACTGCCTCAAAAATTAAAATAGCTATGATGATTGCCAACCTCCGTAGCGGAGATGGCACCTGAAGAAGAAGAAGAAGTGGAGAGAATGAGTGTTATGAAGGATCTTGGAGTTACATTTCAAACAAACATGAAGTTCAATACACACTTTTGTGAAATAACTAACAGAGCCTATCGTGCCTTGGGTTTTGTTATTAGAAATAGCAATAACTTCAGAATAAACACAATTATAAAACTCTATAATGCCCTGGTGAGACCACATATGGAATATGCTTCAAACATCTGGTCTCCAATTGCATTTTCAAACTCAGAAAGGATCGAAAAAGTTCAAAAACGATTTCTAAGATTTTTATACCTAAGGAAAAACAAGGAATATCCATATATGTTCTCTTACAGGGTAATGTTGGAATCGTTTCAGTTGCAGTCACTTGCCACTAGGAGAAACAGTCAGGCCATTATGTTTATATACCTAATTGTTAATAGTATTAAGTACACAGACTGTGATCTAATTGAGTTTGTTTACCTAAGAGTAGGTTAAGGATAACCAACCCAGATCTATTTTATACAAGTTCTTATAGAAATATGTCACCAGTGAATAATATGTTAAAAATATGTAATGAAGTATTTAATGGACTAACTGATATAGACATATTTAATGTAAAAATCAGGGACCTTAGGACATTGCTTGCACATCAGCGCTAGGTTTAAGGGATTTCATAAAACACAAATATTTCCTTCCTTTTTCATTTACTTAGCTTATTAGTTTTAGGTTTATATTCTTAGTTAGTACTTCACTTTACATGTAACTACTATTAGTTTATAGTGTTTGTAAAGTTTTAAATAAATAAATAGATAAATAAATAATATTTTATATTTTTTTAAAATAAAACTTTCTCTTGCTTTTAGCAGATGTCGCTCCGACACCCATGCCACGTTATTTAGTTGCGATTCGATACTGTCATCCCGATATTATGCTTTAGTTGGTTCGGAGAAAGTTATATAAACATACATTCTCGGACTCTGATGATAACCTAAGAAGGTTTGAAACCGGTTAGTGTTTATGACGCCCACTAAACGAACTGCAATATAAGATGGCTTTTGATGTAGTTTTGCAACGAAATGATTATTTATTACTCTTATGAATTTTTAAGTGAACAATAAACTAACATCTAATAACTTACTATTCACGGGATTCAAGACAATGGGCTGCAGTTAAGACAAAATTATCGCTGATCAGTGCACCAGCACATAACCATTCCTTACTATCTTCAGGTCCATAACCTATAAGGGCCTAAAAATAATTTTAAAGCTAAATATTGGTCTAAATACACTAAGCGGCAAAATTAAAGGAACACTTTAAAAATGGGACATGTTAGATGTCTCGAATTTCCTAAACCTGTTGTTAGATTTGAGTGATTTTTTTAGTATGTTATAGCCTTATTATTTCAGAAAATCGATATTGTTGCCAGAGAGGCAAGTGTCATTTTATACCGAGTGTAACAATCATACTATGTTTTTTTCTTAAGGCTATCGGTACATAATTCGCAAATATTTTACGGCTATCCCTACTTTTTCTGTCTTTACATGGCAAATTACGTGTAGTAAAACTCACACTGGTATGGATATGTAAACATTACTAGAATGTCATCCTACTTGAAAATGTCATCATTAACATAAAGAGATGGCTTTTGAATGTTCTTGGATATCTGTTATATTTGTATAATTGCAAATTATTAATTCAGTTAATAAATGTGATTATTTCATTCATAGGAGATTCTGACCAATAGAAAGCTACAGAAATCTAAATTAAATCGATTATTTTTTAAAGATTTTAACTTTCAATCGTATAGTAAGATATTTGATCACGTGTTTAATTCTGTCCAATCAGATTAAAATTATACTGAGAATTATCTACTGTAGAAAATTACCGATAGAATTTTTTTAAGTAGATTGTTTCTGTTTAATGGCAACCAGTTTCCTAGTTTTGGCAACAGTCCCATTTAAGAAAATATCCATAATATACGTATTAAAAAATAATCTTACGAATATCACACGATAGTAAGAATAAATAAGAAAATAAATGCTTCATTTTTACTCAAATTGGTTGGCATTGGGCAATAGCCACTCGAGCCCTGCGGGCTCTCGTGTCTATTGCCAGACAACAAATTTTCGAAAAACTGTCGTATTATATTCAATTTATTCTCACTCTCTTGTGATATTATACCCGATTATTTCATTCATAGGAGATTCTGACCAATAGAAAGCTACAGAAATCTAAATTAAGCTGATAATTTTTGATTATTTCATTCATAGGAGATTCTGACCAATAGAACATGACCTACAGAAATCTAAATTAAATTGATAATTTTGGATAATTTCCCGTCGTAAAGTATATTACGTTAGATCCCCTTCGTTGCTACGAAAAAATACATTCAGTGATATTAATAACAATTAATGTTTTAAACATTATAAATGTGATGACTTTCAACCGTAAAATATTTATAACATCTGTATGTGTAATTGTACTAATTTGTACTTACATAAATAAATTACAATAAAATTTTGGTTTTGAACAGTTTTATTCATGAAATAATCGCAACAAATTGCACTTGATCTCTAAAATTTATATAGAATTTTAGAGATCTTGTGCAATTACTACTGATAATTTCCCGTCGTCAAGTATATTACGTCAGATGCCCATCGTTGCTACGAAAAAATACATTCAGTGACATTAATGAAAATTAATGTTTTAAAAATTATAAAAGTGATGACTTTCAACCGTCAAATTAATATTTATAACAACTGTTTGTTTAATTGTACTAATTTGTACTTACATAAATAAATTGAAATAAAATTTTGGTTTGAACAGTTTTATTCATGAAATAATCGCAACAAATTTTACTCGATCTCTAAAATGAATATAGAATTTTTGCCCTCGTGACACTTTAGACATAATTTCACTCGCCTTCGGCTCGTGAAATTAAAACTGTCAAAGTGTCACTCGGGAAAAATTCAATAATTGTAGAGCTCTTGTGCAATTACTACTGATTATTTCATTCATAGGAGATTCTGACCAATAGAAAGCTACAGAAATCTAAATTAAACTGATAACTTTTTTGATAATTGCCCGTCGTCAAGCATATTACGTCAGATGCCCTTCGTTGCTACGAAAAAATACCATTCAGTGACGTTAATGACAAATGTTTTAAAAATTATTAAAGTGATGACTTTCAACCGTCAAATAGATATTTATAACAACTGTGTGTTTAATTGTACTAATTTGTACTTACATAAATAAATTACAATAAAATTTTGGTTTTGAACAGTTTTATTCATGAAATAATCGCAACAAATTGCACTCGATCTCTAAAATTAATATAGAATTTTAGAGCGCTTGTGCAGTTACTACTGATTATTTTTTTCACCTGTCAAATTCTGACGTTTTTGCTTTTTCAGCCAATCACCACGCGTCGTTCTAGCCAATCATTGAGTGTAATACTGATAAAACAGCCTCTTCCTTGATAAAACAGTCTCTTCCCTGATAAAACTTAAGGTACCCTAAATTTTACATAATACGTACATACCTGTGTTTACTAACTTAAAAAATTTATTATTTTTTTTTCTTTTTTGGCTTGGACTATGGTCATTCAGCCAGTCTCAATCAAAAGTAAATGTATTAAAGATATTGCCAATTAGTGAAACTTGGTTGTTATAATATTATTACAATTTTTTACTTCTTATTTACCTACTCATTACAGCTAATGTACATACTATGTTAATAAATATAAATATATTATACTACTTAATGTTTATCAAGAACACATAGTGTATACATTTTACAAATAAAAATATTAATCTTAATATTAAAATAAATGCATTCTTTTTTGTATTTTATTTTAGTTTTTTTTGTTTTGTTTTTTGTTTTGTTTTTTGTTTTGTTTTGTTTTTTTTTTTGTCACTACGATAGGATGTCAACCCGGTTCATCCCCGCGGAGGTTTAAATCCTCTTAGTGACTTTTTCTTTAATTTTTTTATTTTATTTTTTTTTTACTAACTTAATTTATGAACAGCCCTGGTACATAGATATTTTAAAAACACTAACCACGATATACTCAGATTTTCTACAGTTTTTATTTTCAAAATAAATATTTCTAAACTTTTCATAAACGTCAAACAGAGCCGATGTAAACCGTACACAGAACACAGAACTAATTCTTCTATTTTGTTGCCGATTTCAACAAACCAGTGTTATCACATAAAAGGATTCGAATATTTACAGCGTAATATTTTGGAACAATAGTTACTTTTAAAATACACATTATATTAGTAGAATTAGTAAAATAGTTCTAAAATTACGTGTGTTTTTAATAATTGTTCATTTTCGATTTAAACAGTATTTTATGTATGAACAATATAATAAATAAATTGGTTCATTTTTAAATCATAAAATAATTTATCTATAACGTACTTAAGACATTGATCCTAGTTGTCTTAAAAATATTTCACAGATGCCCGTATTTACTAATAATACATATTGGTTCACAAATTAATCTTTTCAAATACCACTCGTCCTCTAAATTTTGCTTGATAAATTTTTTCGTTTTCATACTTAAACTTCTTTATTTTGGGTAAAATCACTCAAACAAACCGAAATGGATAAAATCACTCGTCCTTCAGACTCGTGATTTTATCATTCGGTTTGTTTTCCTAATTTTACCAAATAAAGAAGTTTTCGTGAAAACAAAAAAAATTATCGATAAAATTTAGAGGACTCGTGGTATTACCTTTGATAATTTTTTCACTAACTATGTATTCAGTGATTGTAATAATTTATATGTACAAAAAAACCAATACTCAATAGAGAAAAAAAGAGGAAAAGTGTTAAAGTGATTTTTTAATAATATATTGTTACTTTGGAACACTTACAATTTTGAACATCTTTAACAACAAAATACTTGGATTTGGATTACAGAATATATTATTCTGATGTATTCTCTGCTTGGATCTTCCACAAATAATACACAATAAATAACATTTTATTAAGTTCACGTCTTAAATCAATTATTTATCAAATACACAAATATTAATATTATTTAATCAATAACTCAAAATATTCCCGATGCCATGTCAAATATTTAAAATTGTCACTGCATGATTGTCACTGTCTGACTGACATTATATTCGACTGAGTGCGTTGTAAGACAAATACAGATTTGGAAAATATTACCACGGAAATTGTGTTCATTTTTTTCGAATCCTGAAAAAACCAATAAATATTTTTGAAAAATTTAAGCGCAGAATGAAAGACTAAATTATTACCGAGGCCAGAAAGTCCCTTAGAATAAATAAAAAGTTTATTTTGAATGAGATATTTGAAATTAAAAATCACACTAAATTTTCTCTTAGTTTTTCACCCCTGTAACTTATTAAAATAAACATTATAGAAGTTCTCAGGGACTTTCGGCCCTCGCTAATAACGTAATCTTTCAGTCTGCGTTTAAATTTTTCAAAAATATTATTAGTTTTCTCAGGATTCGAAAAAAAATGAATCCCCATTTGAATAGGATTGCAGCCGAAAATACGTACCCATCCTCTTAAAGTTCGGAACATCCAATTGTACAGTTAGGCTTTCTTAACATTTTGTTTTTTAATTCATTCATTTATATTCGATAATAAAAGAGATATGTTCTTTTATATTACAATATCAATGTAATATTTTTTATTAATATAATATTCTATATTACAATATCATTCCAAATCTCTAGAGCTACTGTTTCTACCTCTTGTAAGGTTCTAGGAGGTAACAAACGCTGTCGTAATCTTCTGACAATTATGTCACATAAATGCTCGGTCGGGTTAAGATCTGGACTATGCGATAGCCAATTCAAATACCGAAGATTTTCCTGTTGTAAATATTCGATAACAGTTTGTGAACGTGAGGTTCTGCATTATCGTGCATTCGCAAAAAATTGTTACCAATATAAGGAGCCGATAGCATGGTAGCTAAGTCCTTCGCTATGTAAGATCACTGCTTGAACACACTCTCATCGCAGGTCAAATTACTTGTAGGGCGTTCCATTTCCACCAAACAACAAAAAAAATACGGCCTTAATTGAAACTTTTACAAAAAATCAAACACTTTTTGACTGTTAACAATTTGACATCTATTAAATTGGTAATTTCTCAGAGCCTGCTTTAGGCTTGTCAATTAAACTAAGCAGAAAATAAGGATTTATTCTAACATACGCAAATGAATAAAAAAAATAATAATAAAGCCTAGGGCTACAATTAAATCTTAATTTCAATATTTTATATGTGCTAGAATATTCCACAGGTTGATACGAACTTTAAGGAAAAAACACAATATGATTATTACACCCGGTATAAAATGACATTTATCTGTCTAGTAACAATATTATTACATCGAGTTTCCTAAATAATAAGGCTATAACATAATAAAAAAATCACTCAAATCGGACAACAGGTTTAGGAAATTCGAAACATCTAACATGTCCGATTTTTAAGGTGGTCCGTTAATTTTTCCGCTTAGTGTATAATTAGATCTACAGAGATGTTATCAATAACGGAGTTTTTCCATAATAAAGGCAATAGTTCTTTGATATAATTGTAAAATTTTCAAGAAAATAATTTTTTTTGACCAGTTTTTGTAGATTTGTAACAAATGGCTCCATTTACAGCTTAAAGAATAGTTTATTTTTATTTATATAACATGATAATAGTTTATAATGGTAGGGGAGCAAAGTATGCCAAATGTGCAGTCACTCGAGCGCTTTGGAGACCTATTGGGTTGCGATTATTAGGTCCTAAAACCAAGAAAGCTAAGTAAAATTTTTCATTTTGGTGAGGACTTCACATTTTTTAATTTAATTTTCAATTTCCAACAATGGTTTTTTCCGATTATAGCGCCATCTATCCATAATTCGAAAGAATGTTTCGAATAAAAGTTGCTTATTTTTATGCAAAGAATCCAAATCTGCAACAAAATATTGGGGCTCCCATTTAAGATTTTAAAGTTACCCCCCACCCAACTCTGTGGTGGATCGTGTTTGGTACCATTCGATAGATTTTTCAAAAATGTTGAATAAGTGTATTTTGCAGTTTTTCGATCTGATGTTTATTTTGCGAAATATCGCGGAATTTGTATTTAAAATTTTAAATTTACCCCCACCCCTCTCCGTGGGAGTCATGTTTGGTATCTTTTGATAGATTTTTGAAAAATATTGATCACGTATTTAGTTTTTTGATCTGACATTCATTTCGCGAAATATTCGCTTATTTTTGTGAAATTTTTGACTCGGCCGTTACCGTACGCCCCGCTCAAATCGTCAGATTTTTGAAATATACACTCTTTTGCATGTACTTAGCTTATATTATCTTAATCTGACAATTTCGAGTATTTTTAAGGGTAGATTTTTTTTTCGGGCCTCCCTTAACGGACTCATCTTTGTTAAGAGCCAATATATAGTAGATGTACTTCTGCAGGGTACCACGTTTCTACCCATATGATAATCTGACGCGTTCGGGTAACTGCAAAAATCCCCGCTTGGGCTCCCCTACCATTACATGAATCTCTAAATCTCTAAAAATCATACGAACTAGCTAAATTTTGCTGAGAATATCAGTTTGGAGACCCCAAAAATGATGCATAAAGTTTTCCACTCCAACGGGATTTCATCTAGTTAGCAATCTCTTTACATCTATTTATCAATAATCTGTACGCTGCAGAAAGAAATGTTTCAAACAAAAAATGCAGCTAAGATAATTTTGAACAAAATTATTTATTATAAGTCGGTTCGCTAAACTCAGACACAACTGGCTAGTGATTTTAGTAAGTAATTTTGCCAATTTGGTAAAATTGTCAAAAAAATTTACTAAATACTTAATAATTACTAAATAGATAGTAATTTTACCAATTGTGACAAAATTGGCCAAAAACAAAAAAATACCTACTAAAATCACTAGCCCGTTATGTCTGAGTTTAGCGAACCGACATAGCACTTTTTGTGTAGAGCCAACATTTAAAATTCGATATCTTTTGATCAGAGTGTCCCGTCGACAAAAATCAACAAGCTTTTTAAAGGTGAAAAGTGAACAGTGCAGCTTTCGTATACAATTTTTTCATTTTGCCGCAAATGAAGTAAATTTTTATAAAGCTGTTAAATAAATAAACGTTACGCGATTACTTCCATCGACTGATCACTATGGAATCTCCATTGATAGGGCCTAATCTTCAAAACTCATATAATGAAATTTTGATTTTGAGTTTTGGTAACAAATTAATAAATATTAGGGCAGTCAATGAGGGTATGTGGCTCCGAATTCTATCCTACTATATCGATTTACGTGATATTTTCACAGTAAGTAGGGAATAGCCCAAGAAACAAAATTTACTTTATGCCGATGTGTGCTTTTGTCTTGGGGGCGGTTCCCACCCCTTCTCGGGGGTGGAAACTTTTTTGATTAAATAACTACGGAAGTTGCTAGAGAACCTAATACTAAGCAAAAACTGTTCTATAATTTTTTTTCGAAAACTTAATACTTTTTGAGTTATTACTGGTTGAATATTGGCCATTTTCATTGAAACATAACACCTTTTCCAACGGTTTTTTGCGAATACCTTAAAAACTATGATCTAACTAAAAAAACTATATAAAACATTTTTATAGCTTATAAAATAACGAGATTCTTTCCTTTATGAATCTTCTAGTTATAACACAAAAATAGATATGGTAAGTGAAAAAACTTGTTTTCTTGGTGCATGCTCAAATCAGTGTATTTAACTTGAAATAACAGAGAAACGGTCGATTTTAGGTGTATAATGAATATCTTTTGTTGTGCTTGAAAAGACCTTTAAAATAAGCAATATTAAATGTCGATTACATTCAAACTATGCGAGATAAACTGTAAAAAATTTGATGACTAACGTATTTAAAAAAAAAAATGAGAAGTATATTTAACCCCTCATCCACAAGAATTTTAATGCATCGTTTTCCCTCTACAATAAATTTTACTATAGTGTTCTTTTTATGTTCAAACAGTTGGGTGGATTTAAAATGAATGGTTTTTGAAAAAAATAAAATCAAATTATTGAGCGCATTTTTAAATTTTCTTAAAAATCTTCCTTTTTCTCAATGTAACTCGAAAATGATAAGAGATGCCAAAAAAGATGCCATAAAAAATGAAGGTTTCTTCTAGATAAATATTTTGATTTTATTTTTTATAACAGTATCTCTTATCATTTTCAAGTTACATGGAGAAAAAAAGATTTTTAAGAAAATTTAAATATGCGCTCTATAATTTGATCTTATTTTTTTCAAAAACCATTTATTTTAAACCCGCTCAACTTTTTGAACGTAAAAACGACACTGTAGTAAAATTATGATAGTCCAGGATTACTAGGGCTCTCTTCTCCCGGTAAGGGTGGTTAACCCTTATCCGAGGGGTGGAATGATTAATAGTCGTTTCACTGTTGAAGTTGTTTTATTATATTCGCATGAGTACAAGCTGGTAGCAACCTACGTAACGTCGTCTCGCGGAGTGTAGATGACACTATCTTTTAATGTGAATAATCTTACGTCTAATAAAATAGAATGACGAATGTGGAATGTGTAATGAGGATTCCCTTATTATGTTTTGGTTGTATAAATATATTTAAAAGTGCAAAGTCAGCGTCGACCCTGAAAAGTGTTTATAGTGGCTGTATGTATAAGTACACCTCACGATCTAGGTCAACAATGTTTATGTAACGAAAGAAGGTTGGAATTGTTTATGATGACATTTAAATAACCAAAAGAAATTAGCGTAGATAATTAAAGGGTGTTTTTAAAAGATATCTAATGAGTACAGATGAATTCTTGTACACCTTTCCCTCCTAAGAATTTTCTGACTACGGGCAGAAAATTTTGCAAGTAGTGCTACCAACCCATACTGTGTTGTAATCAATACAAAAAATTTATTTTATATACAAACTTCCTAAAACTACGTAAATACATAAATAAAAATAAAAATGTTCGTTTAACAACATTGTTTCATCACACTTGTCACTCACTGTGTTTTCGGATTGTAAGCATATAATCTATTCTTATGTATTTCCTTGATTTTATTGTTTTCTATTCTGATTTTACAATTAACGTTATTTACTTCTGTTATTGTGAAAGGACCTACATAAAGACTATCAAACTTACCATTCTCTTCCCTTTTTACCAGGACTAGGTCTCCTATTTTAAAGTTTTGAGGTGTTGCTTTGAGCTTATTCTTTTCTTGCCGCTCTTTTTTGTGTTTTAATAAGAAGGTTCTGGCTCTCTCGTGTGCGCTTTGTAGTTTGTATCGTAACTCATTGTAGTAGGCATCTATATTGTAACATGGTTGAATCTCCTGTGTAAGGTCTTCCGGTAGGTTAAACTTCCTGCCATATAGCAGTTCGAACGGTGTGTATCCATGATACGCGTTAGGGGTTGTATTGTAGCAGTATGTGAACATTCTGCAACACACATCCCAATTTTCTCTGTCTTCGTCTATGAATGCTCTTACGTACTCGTTCAACGTTCTGTGTAGTTTTTCGCAACTTCCAATGGACTGTGGGTGGTATGCCGTTGAAAAGTTGTGCTCTATTTTTAATAGCTTTGTTAATTCCTGCATTACTTCGTTCTTATACTCTGTGCCTTGGTCTGTTCTTATTTGCTTCATGAGTCCGTATGTTGGTATGAAATGATCAAAGATTCCTCTTGCTATTGTCTCTGCTTCTTTATTGCACACTGGTATGCTGACCGCGTATTTTGTCAGTTCACACAACATTGTGATACAGTATCTATTACCTTCATTACTTCTAGTGAATGGACCTATTGTATCTATGTATACTATGTCTCATGGTTTGGAAGATGTGTCCGATATCACGAACTCTTCGATATGTGCTCTTTTCGGTTTGTTAATTTGACATTTGTGGCATTGTTTAACGTATTTTCTTACGTCTTTTTCCAAATTTTTCCATCGGAATCTTACCTTTAGCTTCTTTATTAGTCTATTATTCCCTACGTGTCCTCCGAACATCGGGTGATTATGGTATTCTTCTATTAATCTGTGTTTTTCTTTGTCATCTTTTATTGTTTCTGGTACTTCACATATGTATATTTCTATATTCTTCAATTTTTTATTTCCTTCTTTAATAAATTCATCAATTGTGCACAATTTAAAAATAATATCATTTACGTATATCTTTACTTTACGTACTGCATTCTCTACCGCCAGCTTATCAAGCTGTGCCAACGCTTGGTTTAAATCGAAATGATCCAATCCTGTGGCTATGCTTTTGCTGCATTTTATTTTGTTTTTGGCCCTAATGCTCAGTCTTGGTGAGATTAGTTCTGCTCCAAAGGACAAAATTGGTAGTCTATGCGCCTCTAAATTATTTAGTACCTTCCTTACTATCTGTTTGGTGGCTTCTGGCTGTAGTGCGAGTTCACTTTCAGCCTTTGTTTGTCTTGCTTCCTTCTCCTTTTCTCTTGCTTGAGCTCTTGTTATAGCTAGTATATGGGTGTTGTCTATGTATAGGTTCTTTAGTTGATGCAATGTTATTCTTGAAAGGCTGTCTGCGTAGTTACTTTTCCCTGTTATATACTCTATTTCGAAGTCATATTCTTCTAGGTCTAATCTGATCCTCGTGAGTTTTGAGGTTGGTTCTTTCATTGCAAATAGGTGTGTCAAAGGTTTATTGTCTGTTTTTACTTTGAATGTTGGTGCTCCATATAGATAACATTTAAAATAATTAATTCCCCAATGAATCGCTAGTAATTCCTTAACGATTATAGGTTTATTACATTCTCCTTTACTAAAACTTCTTGATGCATATGCTATAGGTAGGTCTATTCCGTTGTAATCTTGACTTAGGATTGCTGAACAACTCTCATTGGATGCGTCTGTTGTTAGGATAAACTGTTTGTTGAAATCAGGATATTTTAAAATTGGTGGTTTCGTCAGAGATGCTTTAAGCTTTTTGAATGCTTTTTCACACTCCTCAGACCAAAAAAATTCTACTCCTTTCCTCGATAATCTGTTGAGTGGTCTGCATATTTCCGCAAAATTTTTAATAAAACGTCTATAATAGTTGCAAAATGCTACAAATCTCTTTGTTTCTTCCGCTGTCTTAGGTGTCGGATATTGTTCAATTGCTGCATACTTCGCTTTGTCGGGTGATACTCCCTCTTGAGAAAGATCATGTCCTAAATATGTTACTTCCCTTCTAAAAAATTGACATTTTCCTGGGTTAAGTTTCAAATTGAATTTTCGACATGTCTCAAATGTTTTTTCAGGTTGTCTAGGTGATGTTTTTCGGATATTCCAATTACTACGATATCGTCCATGTAAAGAAATGCTTTGTCTGGTGTTAATCCTGAAAATGCTATTGACATCATTCTTGAAAAGCTATTCGGGCTTACATTTAATCCAAAAGGTAATCTGGTAAATTGAAATGCTCCGTTTTCCGTGCTAAACGATGTGTATTTTCTCGATGACTTTTCTAATGGTATTTGATGAAAACCTGACATTAAGTCTATAACTGAAAACCATTTTGCTCTTCCTAGTTGATCTAATATCGAATCTATTCTTGGTAATGGGAATTTGTCTGTAACTATCTTCTTGTTCAATTGTCTAAAATCTATGCATAATCTCCATGCTTTTCCTCCATCTATAGCTTTTTTCGGTACCAGTACTACTGGGCTGTTGTACTCGGATGTAGATGGTTCTATGATTCCTTGGTCTCTTAGTTTTTGTACTTGTCGATTTAATTCCTCTGTTTGCGCATGAGGTGTCCTATAATTCTTGATATATACCGGAGTTTGGTCTTTAATTCTTAGTTTCTGTTCGTAGAAATTGTTACAGGTTAACATATCATGCCTTAGGGCGAATATGTCTGCATATTCTTCGCATAACGATACTAAGTTTTCTCGTGTATATTCTGGTATGTCTAATTTCAGTGATTCTCGTAATTCTTTTTTCCTATCCTTGCTGTCGTTGACTAGTCTATATATATTGAATAGTTTAATGTCCAACGTCCTGATTGTGCTTGCCTCTACATTTACTGTTTCGTATGTTGTGTTCAAAATTTTGATGTATGGATTATTACTTGAAATAATTGCTTTTGCTATGAATATTCCTGGTTGTATTTCTTGTTGCTCCACTATCCTGTCGTTCCTTAGCGTTTGAAAAATTTTGACTATTCTGTAAATTTCACATCGGGGTGGTATTATTATGGTAAAAAGTAATCCTGGCAGGATCGCCATATGATAGTCCAGGATTACTAGTGCTATCTTCTCCCGGTAAGGGTGGTTAACCCTTATCCGAGGGGTGGAATGATTAATAGTCGTTTCACTGTTGAAGTTGTTTTATTATACTCGCATGAGTACAAGCTGGTAGCAACCTACGTAACGTCGTCTCGCGGAGTGTAGATGACACTATCTTTTAATGTGAATAATCTTACATCTAATAAAATAGAATGACGAATGTGGAATGTGTAATGAGGATTCCCTTATTATGTTTTGGTTGTATAAATATATTTAAAAGTGCAAAGTCAGCGTCGACCCTGAAAAGTGTTTATAGTGGCTGTATGTATAATTACACCTCACGATCTAGGTCAACAATATTTATGTAACGAAAGAAGGTTGGAATTGTTTATGATGACATTTAAATAACCGAAAGAAATTAGCGTAGATAATTAAAGGGTTTTTTTAAAAGATATCTAATGAGTACAGATGAATTCTTGTACAAAATGTATTGTAGAAGGAAAACGATGCATTTAAATTCTTGTGGGTGAGGGGTTAAATATACTTCTCAATTTTTTTCTTAAAATTGGATAGTCATCAATTTTTTGCAGCATATCTCGCTTAGTTTGAATGTAATCGACATTTAATATTGCTTATTTGAAAGAACTTTTCAAGCACAATAAAAGGTATTGGTAGCATTATATACATAAAATCGACCGTTTCTCTGTTATTTCAAGTTGAATGCACTGCTTTGAGCATGCACCAAAAAAACAAACTCTTTTACCTACCATATCTCTTTTTATGTTATAACTAGAAGATTGAAGAAGGAACGAATCCCTTTGTTTTTTATGAGCTACAAAAATGTTTTATATAATTTTTTTAGTTAGATGCATTGTTTTTAAGTATTCGACAAAAAACCGTTTTGGTATTCGCAAAAAACCGTTTGAAAAGGTGTTATATTTCAATAAAAATAGCCAATTTTCAACCACGAATAACTCAAAAAGTATCGAGTTTTCGAAAAAAAAAAACTATAGACCAGTTTCTGCTTAGAATTGGGTTCTCTAGGAACTTCCGTAGTTGTTTAACCAAAAAATTTTCCACCCCCGAGAAGGGGTGGGAACCGCCCCCAAGACAAAAGCACACATCGGCATAGGGTAGACTTTAAATAGGGAGATATTTTCAGGTTATTCCTAAAATTTCATTAAAATCCATACAGTAGGATAGAATTCGGAGGTAATAACCTGTTCTTGCTCTCATTGACTGCCCTACATAATAAATAGGTAAATATAACACTACAATAGTTTTTTACTTACCATATGTGGGTATTGCTTTGGAAGGGACTTACTTCCACCTGTTTCAAATGTCCCAATATCCCTTTTTCGATAGTATACCATACATTCTAAAACACATTTCGTCTCAATAATTTAGTTATATAAATCCAAATCATACTAAACATTAAAATAATATGTTATCTATGTTATCCAAAATTAAGTTTTGGTTTCATCAAAATGGAAAGTAGTTGAAAATGCCCAAAACGGGAAAATCACATAATAAATTACCGAAATAAAATTAATACTGATTTGGAAAAAACCTTTTACAAGATCAAAAGTTAGTCTGGAGAATTAGAATCTGAATGATCATATTCTACGTTGCATCTGCCTTGTTCCATAGCTATGTGAGTTTAACAATTGACTCTGAATCACAAAAAAGATGAGATGTATATATGTATATTGTTATGCTCTGTATTTCTCTCTGTTATGAGATTGATCAGCAAATTTTTATGTTGATTAATTACTTAATTATTTTAATTATTACTTATGTAAAACAAAACCAAAATTAAATTAAATTTTCTAATAAATTTTATTTTCAGGGCTATTTTAATCTTAATGCATTACCTTCGGTGTGTGGCTTCTAGTATCTCGAGTTGCCTACTTCATCCAGGGACAAAACAGGGAAATTAAATACACTCGATGTCATATAAATGTTATACATATTTTTTATTTGTCCAATATACCGTAAATATAAGATGTAAAAATTATACTAAAATTCAATTCTGTTGCAACTATTTCTCATCTAATAAATTACGCTTTAATTCTGATATCTCCTTTGTTTTAACAACATTTTTATTTAAATAATTCGTTAGACTGTTCTTACAACACGTACTAAAATTTACTTTTCTCCTTTTAAATTGATTACTTATTTCTTCTTTAAATTTTGGAATGACTAAATTATGCTATAGAACTGTTCAATACAAAAATAAAAAAATATGGTGTGGATATAAAACAAACTCCCTCCGTTTCCCAAAAATTCTGACTAAACTTTTTGTTTCTTCTTTACTTCTTCTCCTGGATTGCGTAGTCCTCGATTCTCCCACACGTGCTCCTAGGATGTAGCGAAAGGTTCTTCTCGTCCAAACTGCTTCACAAACAAACAAACAACGGGACTTGCTCGAAATCTCTATTCAGTTTTCTCTCTGCTCGATATCTTGTGCAAATTGATACCTATCGGCTACTCGTTCTAGACAGAAACAGGAATCTCCAGACACAAAAAAAATTAACTTCTCAACTCGGTCAACGATTTCGTTTCACCACGATTCTGCTCGGAAAGGC
Source organism: Diabrotica virgifera virgifera (assembly GCF_917563875.1). Classification (NCBI taxonomy): domain Eukaryota; kingdom Metazoa; phylum Arthropoda; class Insecta; order Coleoptera; family Chrysomelidae; genus Diabrotica; species Diabrotica virgifera. The sequence goes on from NC_065446.1 coordinate 100,849,243, forward strand.
CAATTTCACCCCTTTACACCGACTTCTCACTTTTTAAAAAACTGGACTGTACTCTCCAGATATTCATTACACAGTGATCATTTTTTCTCTCGTCAAACTCGGACTCAACATTCTCATCCCCACCATCTATCTTTCTCCGCCAATCACAAACATCCTCTCTACCCACTACATCCATATTTTCATTTCTTAACAACCAATTTATTTTGTATACAACTTTTCCGTTTTGTTAAATTCTAGGAGATACCAAATTACTTTCGCTGTTTCAAAATGCTAAACAAAAAGCCTTATATTCTAAACTCAATAAATTTGTTTACTGTCTCTCCTTCTACGAATAATTTACAAATGTCCTATTGTCGATTCCAAAGCGAAATAAAATGTACTTTCTAATCTTATCGCACAATTGTATAAGTCCGTTCAGAGAACCATTAACAAACCATCTTAACGATTTCACTTTCCGCGAAAACACTGTTTATTAACTAAATTATAATATTAACAATTTTTGGTCATATACAGGGCGATGAAAATCTATGATTTCGTAGTCTCTGATATAAATTTATTTTCTAAATTTTTCCCATAAAATTTATACAACAATATATAGACTGATGCTGAGACTTCCATGAGAACAAAGAGTTACCAACAGTGAGGTACTTTAGTGCGTTAGTAAACAAAAATAATTAATAAACATGATCAACGACAGAAAATACAGTACTTGGGTCATATATTGAGAGGTGAATGATAAGAATTAATCCGAATCATATTGAAAGATAAAGCAGAATGCAAAGAGTTAATATAAATACGTCAGAACTCGTGACTGAAAGACCTGGACAGTTAGACTGCTCATCCGCAGAAATCTGTCGTGCAGCGATTTCCAAAGCTACAATTGCCATTTGGATTACCAACCAACCTTCGAAAGGAGATGACACAATTATTAGAAGACGAAAAAGGAACTAGACGAAATAATACACTAATATTGCGATAGAGGGATCGCATTGATGAAGATGCCAGCAAGATCAGTGTTGTCAACTCGCCTCAAGCTGCAAGTAGTATAACCAAATAAAAAAGTAGGCTTAGGAAGGTCAAAGCCCAATTAAAGAAGTAATACCAACAAAAATGATCAAAAAAGTTGAGTTTTTGACTTCAAACTGAACACGTCGTTATTGTTCGTTTCTCTGAAAAGTGACATTTTATGTGGTTTTTAAGCATAATTTATTGTGTTATTTAGTATCCTCATGAAGCTCAAAAAGCAGCCTATTCAATGATGTATTGTAGTAATTAAAATTTCTTAGCATATTCTCAAAAATTTGAATAATTCATCCAGTTTTCAATATAAATAATTTAAAAGTCATTAAGGAGTATTACAAAAATCCAACAAGATAATCAAGAATCAGTCTGATATTTATTTCCAAACATGAATAATTGTTATAAATGTGATTTAATGGATTGTGATGAAAAAAATTCAATAAGTTGTGATAGCTGTATAGACCGGTCAGTATCGTCGCCCCCGCTAGCGAAATTATTCCGATTCGATTTTTTTGCACAAACTTACTCATAAAGAGGTCCTTATAACATATCCACAGGGTGCCGGGCGGTGCCGTGGTCGAAAAATTATTTAAACAATTTTTTTAAACAAATTCACAAAAATAATTTTTTCATTTCGTATAAATTTTTTTAGATAAATTGGCTTATTCTGAGCAAAAAAGGTCTCTTGTCATTTTTTTCTAAAATTGATTGTTGTCGAGTTATATGCGATTAAAAATTTGAAAAATGCGAAAATAGCCATTTTCAAGGCTTAATAACTCGATTAAACATTATTATTATGAAATTCAAAAAGTCACAAAATCAAGTTTCAAATCCTTTCTTCAATTTCCTGAAGAGATTTTTGTCATTATTTTATCAGAAAGCTGTTATTTTTAATTATTAACAATTACGCTATAGTCCAGGATTCATCGTCGCCCCCGTTAGTGAAATTATTCCGATTCCATTTTTTTGCAGAAACTTACTCAAAACGAGGTCCTTATAACATAACATATCCACAGGGTGCCGGGCGGTGACATGGTTGAAAAATTGTTTAAACAATTTTTTTAAACAAATTCACAAAAATAATTTTTTCACTTCGAACAAATTTTTTTTAGATAATTTGGGACATTCTGAACAAAAAATGTCTCTTGTGATTTTTTTCTAAAATTGATTGTTGTCGAATTATACGCGATTTATAATTTAAAAAATGCGAAAATGGCCATATAACTCGACAACAATCAATTTTAGAGAAAAAGCACAAGAGACCTTTTTTGCTCAGAATAACCCAAATTATCTAAAAACAAAATCGTTCGCAATAAAAAAAATATTTTTGTGAATTTGTTTAAAAAAAATTGTTTAAACAATTTTTCGACCACGGCACCGCCCGGTACCCTGTGGATATGTTATAAGGACCTCGTTTTGAGTAAGTTTCTGCAAAAAATGGAATCGGAATAATTTCACTAACGGGGGTGACGATGAATCCTGGACTATAGCGCTAATTGTTAATAATTAAAAATAACAGCTTTCTAATAAAATAATGACAAAAATATGTTCAGGACATTGAAGAAGGGATTTGAAACTTGATTTGGTGACTTTTTGAATTCCATAATAATAATGTTTAATCGAGTTATTAAGCCTTGAAAATGGCCATTTTCGCATTTTTCAAATTTTTAATCGCATATAACTCGACAACAATCAATTTTAGAAAAAAATGACACGAGACATTTTTGCTCAGAATAAGCCAATTTATCTAAAAAAAAATTATACGAAATGAAGAAATTATTTTTGTGAATTTGTTAAAAAAAAATTGTTTAAATAATTTTTCGACCACGGCACCGCCCGGCACCCTGTGGATGTGTTATAAGGACCTCTTTATGAGTAAGTTTGTGCAAAAAAATCGAATCGGAATAATTTCGCTAGCGGGGGCGACGATACTGCCCGGTCTAGTAGCAGGTTTATTCATCGTAAGTGTAGTGACCTTTCTCCAACAGAGTTCAAAGTAATGGAGCTAAAAAAGCAGCGTTCTTTGAAATTTTTCTGCAACGATTGTCAGGAAGGGTTGTTATTTGTTCCAAAACTTATTAAAAAAGTGAATGATCTACAATTACAATTTAATGAGCTTCGTAATGAGTTTATGCAGGCTCAAAACTTAAATACTGACGAAATAAAAATATGATTTTTAATTTACCTGAGAACAGCAATGCGGTTGATGATATTCACTCTGTCCAAGAAATTTTCAAGCAAGTTTCAGATGAAGAAATTCCGATTATAAAGGCAATCAGAATGGGAAAGAAAAATAATAGAAATGAAAAGCGGTTATTGAAAGTTATCTTATCGAATACCCATGATGTACTAGCTGTTATTAAGAATAGAAAGAATATAAATAATGACAAGAAGATTTTCGGTAATGTGGACCAAACTCCTATGCAAGTAAAACAATATAAAAATCTCAAAGCAAAACTTAAACTACGCCAAGATCAAGGTGAGGATAACTTAAGCATAAGATATGTAAACAATATTCCAAAAATTTTTCCAAAAAACTTTTAGTCAGTGTCAATTCAAACAAACGCAATATTTATTACCAAAATTTTCCAAAAAGACTAAGCAGCCCAAATTCCACAAAAAGCTTTTTAGTGTATTACCAGAACACCCAAAGCTTACGAACTAAAGTGAATGTACTTCAAAATAACTCGCCAGCTTGTCAATATGACATAATTGTATTGACAGAAACGTGGTTGCACAGTGGCATATTTGACGCAGAACTTGGCTTCGCGGATTTTAACATACATCGCCAGGATCGTTCTACTAACACCAGTGCCTTTAAGCGAGGAGGGGGTGTCTTAATTGCTGTACGCAAATCAATACCTAGTAAACATCTCCTAGTTCCTGATAGTATTGAACATGTCTTTGTCACAGTTGGATCTGTTAAATCGAATATTATCTTGTGAGCAGTGTATATTCCTCCAAATTCATGAGCACATTCATACATCACTTTTTCTGAAACATTAGATTCACTCGCTCTTCAAATGCCTAATTCTACCCTGCATATTATGGGTGATTTCAACTTGCCAAATGGTATATGGCAAACTGGCAGCCTTAGTTCGACAGTGACTACAATTGGTGCACGTTCTCAAGAAGTGTCATGTGTACAAGTTATGTCAAACACATGTAATTTCCACAACTTATTCCAACTTAACTCACACTTAACCTCACACAACAGCCTTCTGGATCTGGTATTAACACAGGATTCCTCTACCGAGTTCAAACAAGCAGACTATTTTTTGGTTCCTCCAGTTGTTCACCCACTACTATGTATTAAGTTAAATATTGGTGTTGTAGAGGGTAAAGATGGTCTTGAGTTTGATGGATTCTATAGAGATTTTAACTCTGCAAATTTTCAAGATATTATAATGTTTCTGAATCAATTTAACTGGGAATGTTTATTTTAAGGTAAGCCTCTTGAAACAATGTTAAACATTTTTTATGAAATCATCTTTATTGCAGTGGATATATTTGTTCCTTGGAAATTTTCGGCCAGAAAATTCCCGGTATGGTTCCCAGTTGAACTAAAAAATTGTATTATTCAAAAGAAAAAATTGCACAAAAGGTATAAACGAACACAGTCAGCGGATGACTATCGGGAGTTTTCTAGGTCGAGACAAATATGCAAAAATCTGACTCAGGAATGCTATGCTCAATATGCGCACTGTACTGAAAAAGCTATTAGCTTTAACATAAAAAAAATTGGTCATTTGTTAACAATAAAAGGAAAAGCAGTTCTTTTCCAAATACACTTAAATATTTGGATAAGACTGGTTGTTCTGGGGAGGAAATATCGAACATGTTTGCTGATTATTTTTCGACAGTATACTCACATGATAATATTAATATTCCCACTCATGAAATATCCACATCCAATAACCATATTCCACACCTTGATATTAAAATATCAGATATATTTAGTAAACTCTCTTCTTTGGATGTTAACAAAGGGCCTGGACCAGATGGGCTACCTACCTTATTCTTAAAAAAATGCTCCTTTATTCTTTCAAGATCTCTGTACCACATTTTCAAGCTCTCCCTCCAAACTGGAATCTTCCCTGACTACTGGAAAGAGAGCTTTCTAAAGCCCATCTTTAAATCCGGTGACAAAACCTTTGTAACAAACTATCGTCCCATCAGTATAATCAGTGCAATCCTCAAGGTATTTGAAAGTCTATTATGTGACATTCTATCCCCTCTATTTGAACCTCTACTAGTCCAAAAACAGTTTGGGTTTAGACCACGAAAATCTACAGAATTAAATCATCTTAGTCAGGTGGACTTCTTGCTGGACGCCTTGGAGAAGGTGTATCAAGTGGATACGATATACACTGACTTCTCCGAGGCATTCGACAGGGTGCCACACAATATTTTGTTGCATAAGTTAAAACTGATTGGGATTGATGAGCCTTTATTGTCATGGTTCCAAAGCTACTTATCTGATCGTAGACTGATTGTTAAAATTGGCACTTTTCTTTCTAAAATTATCCAAGTTCCAACAGGAGTGCTTCAAGGCTCTCACCTTGGGTCACTCTTGTTTTTAATATTTTCATAAACGACATAAATGAATGCTTCGCAATCAGTTTATTTTTGCTCTTTGCTCATGATCTAAAATTAAGCTGTGTGATTAAATCCCCACAGGATTGTGAAAAACAACAGTACGATTTAAATAACTTGCTAGAGTGGTGTAAAAGAAATGGCATGGAACTTAATCCAACTAAATGTAAATTGTCTTTGACTACAATATCGGTCACTATAGTATCCAAAGAACTTCCCTTTTTAAGGACTTGGGGGTCACCCTTGATACAAACTTACAGCTTTCTCATCATCTGGAGAATGTTATTAATAAGGCTTTTTAGATGCTTGGTTTTATTAAAAGGTGCACCCAGGACTTCACAAATATTACATCTTTAAAACCCTCTACTGTGCCTTGGTCCGTCCCCATCTTGAGTATGCCTCCTGTGTATGGTCTCCTTTTTATGGAGTGCATACTAATGCTCTTCAGTTAGTTGAACATAAATTTTTAAAGCAAATTGCATATAGACTTGGTATCTTGGGCAATTACAATGATGCACATATTCTTAATATCCTAAATATGGCACCTATCACTGCTCGTCATAAGAGAAGGGATCTCATCACTTTCTACAACATCCTACAGGGAAAAACTGGAACTCCAGAGCTTCTTCAAAAAATTAATATTCATATCCCACTAAGAACAACCAGGGCTACAGTTAGTTTCCATTATCCAATCCACCGTACTAACTATGCTCTTAACAATTTCCTCTCTAGAACTGCCAGACTAGCAAACCAGCACCTTAACATTGACCTTTTCCAAACTTATAGCAAGTTCCTGAGTCAGGTTTTAATAAACATTGACTAAGACTTATTGTTCTGTAAAAATAATAATAATAATAAACTCAAAAGTGACTTTTCTGCTTTTGTCCGCCGACAACAGTAATTAATGTCCTTAGGTATGATTGTTTGTGTAATTTGTATTAGTAACTTATTTATATTGATAATTTGTATTTTTTGTTCTCTTTATTGTATGTAATTTATATTTTAACCTATTGTTTTTTTTTTATATGTATGACAACATCTAAATACCCACTACGATGTAAAATCGAAATTGATGGGAAAATAATAAAGCAGGAAGCAAGGTTTAGATATCTGGGAATAGATATAACCAGTTACGGAGATGTTGAAGAGGAAGTACGACAACAAAGCTTAAAAGCAAGTAAAGCGGCGGGATCTCTTAATGACACAATCTGGAAGAACAAACACTTAAGACAAGACACAAAAGCAAGAATCTATAAAGCAGCAATTAGACCTATATTAACATACACGGCGGAGACAAGGCCTGACACATCTAAAACGAGACGACTAGAAACAACAGAGATGAAAATACTCCGACGAATATCAGGGAAAAGTCTGTTGGATAGGGAGAGGAGCGAAAACATAAGAAGATCATGCAATATAGAAGACATAAATGGATGGGTGACAAAACGGAAACAGGAGTGGAACGAACACATTAGTAGAATGGCAGAGGATAGGATAGTACGAATAGCACGAGATAAGTCACCAAATGGACGAAGAAGTATTGGCAGACCAAGAAAAAGGTGGTGCGATAACCTAAACAATTTAGGAGGATAATATTGAAGAAGAAACAGGCTTTAAAGCCTACATACAAGAAGGAAGAAGAAGAAGTTTTTTTTATAAATGGTTGTAACCGTATATAAATAAATAAATAAGTAAATAAATAAACAAATAAATAAATAAATAAATAAATAAATAAATAAATAAATAAATAAATAAATAAATAAATAAATAAATAAATAAATAAATAAATAAATAAGTAAATAAATAAATAAATAAATAAATAAATAAATAAATAAATAAGAACAATCTTAACGTTAAAAATAATTATCAAATAATAATCGATTGAAACCCTTCGAAAAATAGATGGTAAGACACTATGGGACAGAGCCAGAAGTACAGATATACGAAGGAGATGCAAGGTGTAGAACATGAATAACAGAAATAAACAGAAGAGTAGAATGGAATGACCACATAAGTCGAATGACAAAAAATAGAGTGGTAAGGAAAGCGAGAGACGGTTCCCCAATAGGAAGACGATCAGTGGGAAGCCCACGAAAACGATGGAATGACAATAATGGAACTTACTGGAGGCACATTGAAAAAACGGATAGTCACGTCTATACAAAAAGAAGAAGAATAAAAAGCATTTGAATACTGCTAGGCTAATATTAGAATGTCAGTTGTCACCTCCGTAAACAGTCTATTCTTAAATCGGCGATGAAAAGATAAAGCCCAACTCAAGAAATTCGAGAGAAAGGATACTAAGAAAAGGATAGATCCCGGTGCAAGAGGAAGACAGCACATAAAGAATCAGAAGAAACGACCAGGTTAATGAATTGAATGAAAGGTAGGGTATTTTAAGATTTGTGAAAAGTCAAAGAATGTCATAGCTGGAACTTGTCCAGAGACAATAAGTTGCAAAAACCGCAAAAAAATATTAGAGTGGAAGCCGATAGGACGACGAAAAAAAGGAAGGCCCAGAACTAGATGGTTGGACGATGGTTGAACTAGATGGTAAAAGAAGATCTGAGAACCATCAATATAAGACATAAATGGTGGAGAAGAGCACAATAGTGGCTAGGATGGAATGAAATAGTAGATAGGCAAAGACCCATCCAGGGTTATGTTGCCAAAAGAAGAAGAAGAGATTGGCGACAAGTGTTTAATTCTGTTGCCTTTACCAAATCCGATAAATCGAAAACAAAGGTTTACTTACTTTTTACACTTATTGGTATATGATTGCTTGGTAAAATAGAAATCCAAAATCCTTTTTCCGTAGAATAACTAGGTTCTTCTGGGTCTTGTTCTGGTACTCTAAAAAGAGGCGGTTCTTGATTCTGTGGTCGTTTGTGTCGTCGGTCCAGATCCTGAGGCTTAGAAGGTGTCGCAGGTTTTCGTTTTGGTTTTCTAAATTCATCAGGACAACAGATGTGATCTTCTGACCCATCAAATTCACAAAAGTTTACGTCATCTTCTGAAAGAAAATCTAATGCCTCATAGCAGACATTTAGCGGTTGACAAACGCCTCGTAGGCCTTTGAGGAAGCACACTAAAATTAATTAGAAAAACTGATTAATAAAGAAGAACACCTGATGATACTGTGAATAACCTTTCAAACGAGCTAGCACACGACCCCTATTCTCATTTAAAAAAAAATCATCGATTACGTTATCACGCCCAGATGGATTTACGTCACTAGTATGATAAATATGGCAAAAAATCATAATTTAAAAATAATAATCGACCTGTTTCTGGATTTTTCTTTAAAGTTGCTCAGAATCAGAATCAGAAATATTCTTTTTCTACAACCGTGTTAAAAATGCAATTTTTAGCACTCCATACGAGCATTAAAAATGCTACTTTAAGGCACTAGTGCTTTAAAATATTTTTAAGGCACGGCAGTTCGTATTGACCGTATAGGTAATTTTGATGCAATGTCAAAAAAATATAAAATGGAATGTCAGTCAAGTTCAAGTAAAAGCTTTTGTAGACATTGTCCTGTAATTACGTTTGTAGAAAAAATATTGTATGATATGCGTGTTAAAAAGTACATTTTTAAGGCACTCATGTGAATTGTAGAACTCGCTATCGCTCATTCTGCGAACTTTCACATGCGTGCCTTAAACGTGTACTTTTAACACTTATATCATAAATAACTATTATTGTCATGGAAAATTTTACAATTTTATAGACAAAGCTTACAAAGAATCATCAAGAAAACAATAACAAACACAATTTAATAAAATTATTAAATTGGACAATATAAATAAAAAAATAATGAAGTAAAACAAAAAACAATAACAATAATGTATTGCAAAATTAAAAAAAAAATGCAAATTGCATAATCTGCCTTAATAAGTGTAATAGTCTAGTAAAATAAAATTACACTACATGTAAATCAAAATGTAAATTCGTACAGATTGAAACAAATTTTATATCAAAGTTTAGGTGGGTACAAAAGATATTTTCAAGAAAGTATCCAAATCATACAAGGTGATCATTGTTTAAATAATTAAAAAGGGGTCATTTTTGCATAAAAATTACTTTTTTAACTGCTGAGGTCATCCAATTACTAATGAAGGTCTATGGGATTGTTTCCTTTAAAGTTGAAGGGTGAATCTTTCATATAAGACTTACTAGATTAAATTTGGCCCCCTATTTATTTAAATAATTATACATAAAACTTTAAAAACAAATTTACAAAAAAATATTTTTAGTGTTTTAAATAAGCACTATAAAATATCTTATTTTACAGGATAAGTTGCGCTATGTTATCAGTATTAAAAAAAATTGGTGCAAAAATATTTAATATTTTTTGAGATATTGAATTTGTTTATTAAATATTACTCTATTTTCAATTGCAAAAACGCGGTTGTTGCCAAAGAAATATTAACCTGTATTAAATCGTATTATTTTTATTTTTATGTATATTTTCGATACATGTATTGATAAATTCAAATTTCAATTAAACTTCCCCCTAAAATGGCATTTGAAAATTAGTCAAATTTGTTTATAATTTGTTTTTTTTTAATAGCGTAGCGGGGATTAAATAATTTGAAATGCCGTTTCGATAATTGGATTCCTGGGAATTTTTTACTAATTAAAAAATTTTTTGTCTTTTTTTCCTCTTCTTTTTTTTCTTGGAATT